>NC_135497.1:372221223-372521223 GCF_052857255.1 Amblyomma americanum | reverse complement strand
CATCTGAATTAAGTCCTCTATTGTCACATTTAATAAACATATCTATATCAACAGGAACCTTTCCTGACCACCTTAAAATAGCTAAAGTGGTACCTATATACAAAGGAGGAACACATAATGATTTCGTTAATTATAGACCAATTTCAGTGTTACCGGTTTTCTCAAAGGTATACGAAAAGTCTCTAAATATTCGATTGACTATGTTCCTGCAAAAATATAATATAATCTCACCATTTCAATTCGGGTTCCAAAAAAACAAGACACCTGAAGAGGCCCTGCTCAATGTAAAATCATTAATTCTAAAGAATATTGAAGCAAGAATGTTTACTTTGGGAATTTTTCTTGATTTACGGAAGGCCTTTGATTCTGTCAACCACGAAATTTTGCTTCACAAACCTCACGGGCATGGAACTCGAGGCGTTGCATCAGACATTATTAAAAGCTATTTGTCATTAAGATACCTGTTCATAAACCTCAATGGAGAGCACTCTGAAAACTTAGAAATAAAACTAGGAGTACCTCAAGGTTCCATTCTAGGTCCCAATTTCTTTTTGTTGTATATAAATGATATCACAGATGTTAAATACACACCTGATATAACTGTCTTTGCTGGTGACACTAGTTTACTTTTTACAGGTAAACACGCAAATGACCTAGAAAATGGAGCTCATCTTTACCTGTCTCAGCTATCTATTTGGCTAGAGGACAATAGTCTGCAACTAAATACGCGTAAAACAAAGTTCATACTTTTTAAACCAGTCAACAAAGTTACTAAAGAAAGCCTCACACTTAATTTCAGAACGAAACACATTGAACAGGTTAATTTTCAGAAATTTCTAGGTGTCTGGTTCAGTGAAGATCTATCCTGGACTCCACATATTAATCACCTTCTAACTGATCTTTCCCATGCTGTGGGCTGTATGAGCGGTATAGCTCCACTTATTCCTCTCTGGCTGCAAAATACTTTTTATTATACGTTATTTTACTCACGGCTACTTTACGCAAAGCTGCGGTTGTGAGGAGACCATCGCTCATCTTCTCTGTGAGTGCCCTGCATTTGCCAGTTCAAGACACACTGTGTTGTGCCCTGGACCGCCTAGATCCTCACCCATGAACAGAGCAAAAGATCCTCGGTCCATGGCCACAGCAGTCGACTGCCCTCAAGGCATACAAGGCACTCTTTGCCTACTTGAGAGCGACTGGATTGAGTGACAAATTGTGACAGCGGTGTGCGTGTGTGTGTGTTATGCCTTTTTCCCCTTCTCTCTTCCTCCTTTTAGCCCCCTAATCCCTTTTCCTCAGTGCAGGGTAGCCAACCGGAACCCCTTTCTGGTTAACATCCCTGTCTTTCCCTCCTCCTCTTTATCTATCTATCTAGTGTGGGGCACTACGAATAAAGGAAATTACGACAGGCTTCTCGTACTGAAAAAGCGCCTTCTACGTCTATTTGAGAATTATAGAGGTAGAATACGTAACCTACCAACGCAGCCACTCTTCTTCAGACATGATATATTACCGGCCAACAAAGTGTATTACTCTAAACTGATGCAATTAGTCCATAAAAAAAAACTTCACATTAGATTTACAGATATATCGCCACACTATAGCTTTCGAACCCATACATATAAAACAAGAAAAGTGAGAACAAATTATAGAAGACAGGATTTTGATTATCAAGCAACAAAGTTATTTAACCATCGCGAGTCCTACATTGATATTACGCTACCATATAAGCCCTTCAAATTACAGCACGAAGCATTCCTGAAGATCACTGATGATATCTTATTTACATAGCTGCACTCAAATGCCCATGCAAATCACCACTGTTGCGAAAAAGTTTTTTTTTCTATGTTTCTGTCAACATGTTATCCAGCGGTTTGTTTTTCTCGCCAGTGTGTTGTCACGGATCCTCTGATGTGCTTTCGAACGTTGCGTTAATCGACAGCCAGCATTTTATGTTCATATGTACTTTATATGTGTACACCGTTTCATCAGTAGAAATCCCTGCAAATGTATTGAAGTTTTGCCTGCTCTGAACTAAAGATGGGAGTCGAAGCCTTGTCAGGCTCCATGCCTTTTGCCTCGCCTTCCACTTTCAACTGAAAGGAAATAAAATGGTTTGAATCTGAATCTGAAAAGTTCTTTCATGCGTCAATTGCGTTGCGAAAATCTCCCCTCTCGCACTGTGCCAAGTCGCTGTATTCAACGCCGCCCCTTCTCAAGATCACGCACGCATCCTCAGCCTACCTTTTTTTCTACAGACCATGATGCCCTCCGACCTGCCTCTCGCCCAAACTGCACAACTTCGAGCCCTTCTCGAATCGTTTTCGGATGTTTTCGATCTGAATAACGTCCCGGTGGTCCAAGCTCTCTCTGTGAAGCACCTCATCGACCTTGGGGATGCCTCTCCTATCCGCCATCGACCATACCGAGTCTCCCACGCTTTGCGTCAGGTCATTAACGCCGAGGTTACGAAGATGCTTGATAAGAACATTATCGAACCCTTCTACAGCCCCTGGGCCTTGCCAATAGTCCTTGTGAAGAAAAAGAATGGCTCATAGCGTTTTTGTGTTCATTATCGCCACCTGAACAAGATAATCATGAAGGAAGTGTGCCCCCTCCCGCGAATCGACGACGCCTTTAATTGCTTATACGGTGCCAAATTCTTCTCCTCCATAGACCTTCGCTCGGGCTATAGGCAGATGGCAGTGGATGACTAGGACCGTGAGAAGCGGCATTTGTGACACCTGATGGGCTGTATCAGTTGCCTTTTGGCTTAGGCAACGCTCCGGCCACCTTCGAGCGTATGATGGACGCCCTTCTGCACGGATTAAAATGGTCCACGTGCCTCTGCTATCCCGACGACGTCATTGTCTTCTCCCCAGCCTTTCCTGTCACCTCGCTGACCTTTACAAGATTCTTTCCCTGTTCCATCATGCCGGCCTGCAGGTCAACTCCTCCAAATGCCGTTTTGCGTGTCGCCAGATCACAATCTTCGGTAATGTCGTCGATGCCACGGGTGTTCACCCTGACCCAGCTAAGATCCGAGCCGTGAAAGACTTCCTGGTGCCGCGTTCCTGCAACGATGTACGTAGCATCTTGGTGCTGTGCTCCAACTTCCGCCGTTTCGTGCCCGGATTTGCTGACATCGCCCTCCCCTTCACTGATCTGCTAAAAAAGGATATGACTTTCACCTGGGGAGCCCTAAAAAGAAACACCTTTGCCGCTCTAATCTCGAAGCTCACCACCTCGCTCGTCTTGGCACACTTTGATGTGGCCGCTCCCACTGAAGTCCGAACTGACGACAGCGGTCACGGAATCGGCGGTGTCCTTTCTCAGCGGCAATCTGGGTCTGACCGTGTCATTGCCTACGCCAGCCGCCTCCTCTCTACATCAGAGCGCAATTACTCTATCATGGAACGCGAGTGCTTGGCCTTTGTGTGGTCCGTTGGAAAATTTCGCCCGCATTTGTACGGCCGCTTTTTACAGTTGTCACCGACCACCATGCGCTCTGCTGGCTCTCCTCACTGAAAGATCCTACTGGCCGGCTAGGTCGCTGGGCTTTGCGCTACAAGACTACGACTACACCGTAGTCTATAAGTCCGGTCGGCTACTCACCGATGCTGATTGCCTCTTCCTGTTCTCGCGCTCTGCTATTCCTTACTTTGGCGATGAGCAGCAACAGGATATCGAGCTCCGCTCTATTATTTACCGCCACAACTCCTCCCCATCTGACCCTGCTTTGCGACGGTTTGTGCTGCATCATGACACTCTATACCACAAAAGCCTGAAACCTGCCGGCCTCGACCTCCTGCTCGTTGTGCCGAAGCACCTGCGAACCGATGTCCTCCAAGAGCTTTATGACCTCCCCACTGCTGGACATCTAGGTATCTCGCGTACTTGCGCCCGCGTCCGTCGTCGCTTCTTTTGGCCCCACCTCTATCATTATGTACGCCGGTATGTTCGTGCCCGCGACCAGTGGCAGCGCCGGAAACGTCCTGCAACTCTCTCAGCGGGTATGCTCCAACCTGTTCATGTGCCCACTGAACTTTTCTGTCATGTTGGCTTAGATCTTTTGGGTCCGTTTTCTGAGTCCACCTCCGAAAACAAATGGATTGCCGTTGCCACCGATTATGCCGCTCGCGACGCAGTCACGCAGGCCCTCCCAACCAGTACTGCTACTGACGTTGCCGACTTTGTCCTGTACGAACTCATCGCCAACTTCTCAGCGACCGCGGCCGTTATTTTCTCTCTAAAATTGTCGGCGACATTCTCAATTCCTTCTCGACTAAACATAAGCTGACCACCGCCTATCATCCCCAAACCAACGACCTCACAGAGCGCCTGAACCGCACCCTCACGGATATGCTCGCAATATACGTTTCTCCGGACCATCGGGACAGGGAAATTGCCCTTCCATACGTGACTTTCGCCTAAAATTCATCCCGTCATGACACTGCCGGTTACTTACCGTTCTATCTTTTGTACGGCCGTAACCCCCGATTACCATTGGACACGTTGCTTCCGACATCTTCACCGCCTTCTGAATATTCACACAACGCAATTGCCCGGGCCGACCACGGCCGCCAGCTGGCTAGATACCGACTACTAGCATCGCAGGCCTCACAGCAGGACTACTACGACCGCCGCCATCGCATGGTAACTTTCTCCTCTGGAGCCCTCGTCTTGCTTTGGTCGCCATCACGCCGCGTCGGGCTTTGCGAAAAACTTCTGTCCCGGTATGTTGGCCCATACCGTGTGCTCCGCCAGGTCACCGCTGTCACCTACGAGATCACCCCGGCCTTCCCGGAGACCACCTTCCCTGCACCTCAGCGTGACGTTATTCACGTCTCTCGCCTCAAGCACTACCTCTCGCCATCCGTTGCCACGCATTAATATACACCGAGACGGTGTTTTTGCGACCGGTGGCCGTGCAACGGATATTCTTGGTGAAGACTAGGTGAACGAAGTGTCTCGGAGGTGCGCGTGTTCCGGGCTTGGGTGCTCTGTGCTTTGCTCTGTACGGGCCCTGTGCTCTTGACATGTCTGCTGTGCCCGGGGAATTCTTGCGTCGTTCTCGTTTTGGGCCACATAACAATATTTTTTGTGCCCACAGCTTTGTCTTAGTCGCAGCATTAAGCATAGCTGTCTTCTAGCCAAGTCAGAGATAATGATAGATTAAAATTTTGGGGAAGTCCAGCAACACTGTTTATTTGAAATATTGGGAATATAAGGGTTGGCACAATTCTGTGGCAGAAGGTGACAATAAGAGTCACTTCTGGCCTCTGGTCAGTGCTATTCAAAGACAAAGATCTATGCATCACATGGAAGCAAGAGTGTTACCGCCATATAAACACAATGGCACAGAAAGAGTTAGCTAACAGATAATGGTTCACTGCTACTTATTGGTTTATAAGTTTATAGAGGTTTAACGTCCCAAAGCGACACAGGCGATGAGGGACGCCGCAGTGAAGGTCTCCGGAAATTTCGACCACCTGGGGTTCTTTAATGTGCACTGAGATCTCACAGTACACTGGCCTCTAGAATTTCGCCTCCATCGAAATTCGACCACCGCGGCCAGGATCGAACCCGCGTCTTTCGGGCCAGCACCCGAGCGCCGTAACCACTCAGCCACCGCGGGGGCTGCAAAGGTTCACTGCTACAGGTAAAATGTAGATAGCAAAGGTAACAAGGACCACCATATTATAACACAAGTGGACAGAAAATATATAAGTGCCAAATTCATGGACATTGCTTGGCCAACTAACTACACATGACTAAAATGCTAAAAAAGACATGTATAATATATAAATCATATACCAGACTGCTTTGGTGTGTGCTGGTGTACATACCCTAGTGTGTTAGTCTGCTTTGATGTGCATGCCAGGGTGGGTTGGTGTGTTGTAGTGTGCAGGCACACTATACTAAAGTGCACATCAGAGCGCTGATGTGTGGTAATTTGCACATCAGAGAAATGGTGTGTTCTTGAGCATGTAACACTGCCCAAAGAAGCAAATTTATTCGCTTTGTTTGAATCATGAGCAGCTCAGCATAATTATAAAATAAATACGTAAACACTTACTTCCCACCACAAAATACTAATTGCATTATATCAAAATAATTATATGTCCAATATTCCGGCGGTTTACACAGTCTATGCAGGAAATCTGACGATTGAAAATAACGCGTCAATGCATCTTCGAGTGCCTTTGAGGGGCTGATTGTAGTCACTCGAAGACACTGAGGCGCGAAGCTCCTTAGTCTAACTGCAATTTTGTAACAGTTCGCACTAATTATTTGCCGTGACACGCGCAACGCTATTGGCCACGCGCCAACGCCTAACGCGCTTCCCAACGCCGTTAAAATCTAGCGCGCTGGCTCTCAAGTCACCTGGCAGGACGCAGCAACTCCTGCCTCTCTGACATCAGGGCATCCCGGCATGATATCCGGCTAGGGCTTACGCCGCGCCATGACATGGTCCGTGCTGCTGTTGTGCGGGTGCTGTTTCTTTGATTTCAAAATTGTTGCTTCAAACTTGCGTTTAGGTTTCCTGCTTATCGTATCTTGCGCCGCGTGTCAGCAATGCATGCAGCCGTTCGCGTACTTTGTCAAAAAGTGACCACGCCGGGAAGCATGGAGCCGTTTCCTCTTTACAATACGTTAGACTTGAACCGTGAAAGCCACTGCAGCTTTTTCGTGCCGCGAAGCGAGAGAAGAAAGCGGTTACTGCAAGACGTCGAGTCTTCGCTTCCAGGTGAAACCCATAGTGTAGCGCAGGAATGCGCGCAATTTGTGACCGCGAAGATAAACGAGCGAGCACAAAGGCGAGTCTGGTAGGGTTTCGTGAGATGTACTCATCTCACGAAACTCTACCCACCTGACGAAACCCTACCGCTCTGTCCTGTTCGTTTCCCTTCGGCATTGACGTGGTTCACTGGTTGTTTCCGCTGCAGCAAAACGCCTTCCATATCGAATCATAAAAGTGCTGGTCTGTCAGCGTTCGCAATCTATGCGTTGCGACGCGAACGGCGTGGTGCGTGCATAAATGCGCTTGCTAAATTTCAGGTATACGTAGGAGACCTTAATTAATGTAAATGTGGCAATTTAATGTCGCCCTGCAAGGCGCTGGCCCAGCGAACCGTGTGACTATGTTTTGGGCTTTCGTTAAGGTGATTGCCTGACTTCCTGTTCATTATTCGACGTGCAACTTGATTGTGCGCTGCCTGCACGCGTGTTTTTTGACGCCACTATCGGCCCGTTGCGGACTGTCGATAACGTGCGCCGCTCGGTCTGTTTAGCGTTGTATTATTCGCTAGACGTATGTGCGTCTTTATTGCGATTTTATGTGGCGTCTTAAGGATATAACACACCTCTACGAGCCGATTACACCAGCTGTCAAGTTCAGTGTGCGAGGGGGATGACGCGTCAAGGCATGCAAGCGACTGCGTGAATTGAACGACGCGTCGCATGCAGCGATACTCCAGCAAGGAAGCTGCTTGACCACCAGTGTAAATCCCGTTTCACATGCTGCGAATTTTGCCGCACCGACACTGCGAATTCGGTGCCGCCGCTGACGCCGCAATGCGATTGCCGCTTTTCACATCCCGGGTTCGAACCCGACCGCGGCGGCTGCGTTTTTATGGAGGAAAAACGCTAAGGCGCCCGTGTGCTGTGCGATGTCAGTGCACGTTAAAGATCCCCAGGTGGTCGAAATTATTCCGGAGCCCTCCACTACGGCACCTCTTCTTCCTTTCTTCTTTCACTCTCTCCTTTATCCCTTCCCATACGGCGCGGTTCAGGTGTCCAACGATATATGAGACAGATACTGCGCGATTTCCTTTCCCCCTAAACCAATTATTATTATTATTATTATTTCACATGCAATGCAGCACCTGCGAATTCGTTCGGTTTGGACAACAGGGTTACTAGATGTCTGCTTATCCGACCTGTGAGCAAATGCGGCAGTAATGCAACATGGAATATGTTTATGTTCTTCTAGTCATGCGCACTTTTAGATACAAGAGAACATTTCGTATCTTTTTATCAAAGTAAACAGTTCCGAATTATTCTAAAAGTACACGATGGCCAAAGCTAAGCCTGGCCAAAGCTGGCCAAAGCCAAACCTGACAGTGAGCCAAGCAGTGGATGCTCCCTGTTGGTCAGTCGCAGACAGATGGACACACCGACGCTGCGAATGAATTCTAACCAGACGGAAACAGTTCGCAAGCCGTCTGCGGCAAAAGCGGCGGCCCCCTCTCCAGCCGCAGAACGAACGAATTTGCAGTGCCCAACGGGGAAATTCGCAGCATGTGAAACGGGCCTAACATTGGTAACGTTGCCTGCAGCTGTAAAGTTCTTTTAGTTGCGAGCGGCCGTGAATAAAAGTCACTGCTAAAGGTTGACGAAGAAGTAGCCCGAGAAAGGAGCGCTTTGTAGCCCTTTCAAATTAAATGGTAATGAATAACCTAAGTAGTGCAGAGCTTATAAAAACAAGTGTGAGCAAGTGGCGTTATGTATTTAAAGTTTGGCTGTTAAACATTTTTTTTGTGGTTGTGTGAAATGCTACCAATACAAATAATTACCACGAAGTGCCAGGCATTGCGGATGCAAGTATACACAGCTGGAAATTATGATGGTATGCAGGTTAAGTGCCTGCGGTTCAGTATGAAGAGGTCTGAAATGAGCTTCATCAAAGAGGATGTCTGACTGTCCAGATTTGGGGCTGTTCTTGACTGTGCCCGTTCAGCATACATTGCAGAGCACAAGTATGTATTGAGTTTTCTAAAATCTGTTTTTTCACCTCTGTGTTGAGATCGGTGTGTTGCAATGTCTGCTTCAAACCAGAATGCTGACGGCATGTATGGGCATTCCCGTATTCAAAATAACATGTGTGTCTCTTCTCAATAGGTCAACATCAGATAGTGCCACTTTCATGTTCGTTATGAAGGAGTGCTTAAATTCAGAGGGGTCTCGGCTATCCTCAGAATCCCTACCAGTACTAGCGAGGAATTTGAACCCCCGGTACTAGAATGTAGGGAGTGCATGAATCCGAAGCAAGCAATCATTTTTCTTTTTTTTGTTAGTACTGGTCGGAACGTTTCTTCTGTCATTTCTAAAATTTCTCTGTGCTTTTTAGCGAGAATCATGAACACGCTTTCTTAAAGCTGAGATGGAGAAAAAATGCAACGTTGACAGCACAACTGAATAGGTGGAAGAAAAAGGGAAAACCCGCACCCTCGCACCACGAGTGAGTCCAGAGCTGGCCGCTTAGCTCCAAGTCTGCACACCAACGAGCACACCGGCATAGCCTCAGCATAGGCACTTTTTCTCTCTCTCTCTCTCTCTATTTCTCTCGCCAGCTGTTCTCGAGTAACTAGAGACCCCCTTCAATGCAGCCAGGGTTTAAAAAATAGGAATATGAAATAATGGGCTACAGGGCTGCATTTAAAAAAAAATTTTGCAGCATGAGGACAACGCTTTTATCCTTTTTTCTCTAGTGTCCATCTCACATGGCACTCCTCAGGCAACTATATCAGAAGGGTAACCATGTCATCCTTCTGCTGGAATGCCTGTTTCACAAGGCACTCCTCAGAGACTGCTCCAGCAAAGGCGGCTTATTTCACTTGGTCAAAAAAATATTAACGGTGTTATATAGCGCAGCTATGAATGCGCCTCAAAAATTAAACCTTAATTGAACTTTTAGTCTTCCTCCTACTCCCTCTGCTGACAGCTTCTCTTGTAAGCTTCTCGTCTGCGGCCTCTCACTGTAGTTGCAATATTTTTACTGCCTCAAGATCTTAGTGCAAAATAATCACCGTCTAGTGCAAACTACTTCAGAATCAGTTCAATTATAGCCTGAGCACATAAAAGCTAAAAGTGCTAAATGAAAAAAAGGTGAATGTTCACCATAACACGTCCTTGGTGAGTTTTGGCGTTTGTTTTGCCATTTCACTTGCTTGGTGATGACACTGTGCAAGTTCAGTGAATATACTTGCTAAAATACACCGATAGAAAATTAGGAGCTTGTAGTGATCTGTTACACTCAGCCTTTTGGCATGCTACCTGATATCGTAGTTAAACAAAGTTTGAAAGAAACATATCAGACTTTGATGCATGCTGCATTTTCAACTGTTTACATAATTAGTTCGCCAAAATATAGGGCTTATATTACACATACTTAGAAATAGAAAATACTAAAAAAGGAAAGCAAACCGAAAATAGATACGCATAACGTGACCCCTTTTTCAGGCTCCTAGCAGCAATGGGTGTAGTGAAAAACGGCGTAGTAGTAAAAAGCTCAACTTGGCTTGCAAAATGCACGCCTTTTTGGAAACATCAGGTAACAGGGGTACTTGCGCCACGCTTTACTGTCTAGTCTTGCTTGGCTCTGCATCTTGACGTGACTAAGCACACCTTGTATTGTTCTGAAGGCCACATCATTAATTTACTTCCCCGTGTATTGAACTGTGCTGTCAGAGAAGGGATAAAGGAGAGACTGAAAGAAGAAAGGAAGAGATGTGTTCTAGTGAAGGGCTCCAGAATAATTTCGACCACATGGGGATTTTTAATGTGTGCTGACATCGCACAGCACACGGGCGCCTTTGCTTTTCGCCTCCATTGAAACGCAGCCGCCAAGGTGGGGTTCGAACCTATATACTCCGGCTCAGTAGACGAGCGCCTTAACCATTGAGCCACCGCGGCGTTTTTTGTTCTAAATTGGTTTTTGAGGTCATGTCATGTCTCGCTTTGAGCACTCATTTTTGTTTTGTTGCCATATGCCTTTGAATGGGAGCTCAGTGCTACTGCTGTCTCATTTCATTTGTACTTTGTTCTTGGGCTGCCTATACCTCAGAAGGTATTTGTTTTTCTATTTTGCTATATAATCGCTTGATGCAAGTTAGGCTTTTGTGATGACCAGTTTATCACGTTTGATTCTTATTGTGTTATTGATATTTCAGTTATTTATATTTTGGCCAAGTTTATAGTCTGCCGCATTGCGAAAGCTGTTCTTCCTTAGAAGATGCTTACGTTTAACCTCTCAAAATACCAAGCTTTTTTGCCTACACTACACTTGTAAGACTGAAAATCACTAAAGTCACTCGGCTTCAGAGAATGCAATGAAAAGCTGTAAGGTTCATTCATAACAAATGCAAACCCTGTGACTCCCCTACCAATATTACCGCTTCATCTGGCCTTCCATCACTATCACGCAGGGCAAAAGATTCTCGTTTGAAGTTTTTATACCCATTTATTACACAAAAGCTATAGTGTAAATATATCTAAATATGCATCCTTCTGACAATCACTGCAATCCCTGCACAAACATGCGCATAAGCTTACTGAAAAATCATCTGAAGCCAACATTCTAAAGCATTCCTTCTTTCCTTTACCCATCAGCGAATGGAATTAACTCAATCCATTGGTTACTAGTGTGTACTGACTATCGCTACCTCCCTTCACCTCAAGATTTGAATCCAACAAAAATCAGTAAAGTGCACATATTCCTAAATTCTACCAGATGACTGTGCAGCAATTACTTGTTGCCATTCCTTGATATGCCATTTTACGGATGGTTGCGCGGACCATTGTGACCCATTACCTTCTTCTGGCATGCTTATAAGCAAGAATGACTGCTGCTCTACTTGTTTTTTCTGCTCTTCGGAATTTCTAAGGTAGTCTTTGGAAACCTGCCTACTATTAGTTATATAACATTTATTTTCAAGGTTCCCATTCTGTTGATCCGCAGGCAGCAATTTCTCTTTATTGTTTTGAACTTTGTATTGTGCCGAGTGCCATGCCCCTACGGTCTCGTATTGTGACTAGCAGTATTTTAAATAAATAAATCAATTATGCTTTCTCTTATGACAAAACCCCAAAGCAGGTGCATGTTTCATTAGGTAGCAGTTTCTGTGTGGACACTGTAAAACAAGGCCTTCTAGAAAACTTTGTTCTCTTCTCTTTGCTGTCTTGCGAATGCTTTTGTTACAAAGGTGTAACATGCTTTGTCTTTGCAGGTTTATATTGGTGGTGGTATGCTGGTATATAAATCGGTGCTCGAGCTCTTCAATTATTTTACCAGCGGGCCTGGGAAATATGCCCGTGCACTGCTCTGCAGTTGTTTACGCCTGAGGAGCTGCATGGCATCTCTCTCTTCGGGCAGCAGAACGCATGGACACACTCTAAAAGCGGGGCTCTGGACCAAGAGAAGTTGTAGGCAGTACCCAGTGTTTTTTTCAGACATATCTTTATGTAGGCTGTCATCTAAACTATTTTTTACAAATCCAAACTGCTCATTCAGAATTTAAAACTCCTTTTGCTGTGAGGTAAAATAAAATTCAATATCTTAGGTTGAAAGCACTTGAGCTTCTTTTGCAAACAAAACAGGAATGCAAACTAGAGGTGTAGGGATAGTACTTTTTCAATTGAAGATGAGTAGTGTAACTGGCCTGAGTTCTATACGAATATAATAATTGTGCCAATATTTGCTACTTTTACAAATAATCGTACAAAACGGAAGAATAGTGTTAAACATTGTTGTGATAGTGGCGGGGCTGCAGTACGAGGCTAACTTGCGGAGTTAAAGCTATAGCTGTTAAATTACGCAACACTGATCTACACTAAGAGGCCGAAACATGAATTCATCATGTTAACTCTGCGAACGTAAAGTTATGCACGTACAGAAATTAATTTCTTATTGATAACCATAGAGAATAAACTAGAGCCACAGCTAAGAGCATGAGAGGGGCGAAAACATATATGAGCCATGGCTTCCACGGCTGCTAAACCTGCCGAAGTCTTGCTGCGTTGTATTGTGCTAGAGGGCATATATGGGAATTACTAATGCTGCCGCACGAATGACCATATAGTGGCACTAGACCCTGCAACGCACAGATATCACCGCAGGTAGTACGCAGCATCAGTGTGGGCCCTGTTCTTTGAAAGAACAGTCATCAAAGAAAAATACCATGTCAAGCCTTATTTGAACATTATGCCAATTGTTCGTTAAGTGTTCAATAGTTCGTAACCAATTCGATTCGGTTCGAATGATTTCCAAAATACACTTTTTGACTCGTTCGAGATTTTCTCATAGGTACACCGCAATGGCTCAGTGGATGTGGTGCTCGGCTGCTGACCCGAAAGACGCAGGTTCGATCCTGGCTGTGGCGGTTTAATTTTGATGCAGCCAAAATTCTAGAGGCCCGCGTACTCTGCGATGTCAGTGCATGTTAAAGAACCCCAGGTGGTCGAAATTTGCGGATCCCTTCACTGCAGCGTCCCTCATAGCCTGACTCCCTTTGGGACATTAAACCCTATAAACCACACCAAATCAAACCGATTTTCTAATATTCGCGCACACCTAACACAAAGCATATAGCAAGACCTCACCAAATGGTATGTGGCCACCGTAGTGGCTGAATGGTTACGGCGCTCGGTTGCTGGCCCGAAGACGTTGGTTCGGTTCTGGCCGCAGCGGTTGAATTTCGATGTAAGCGAAATTTTAAAAGCCTGTGCACATGTGCTGTGCGATGTCACAGCACATCAAATAACTCCAGATGGTCTAAATTTCTGGATTCCTTTACTGCGTCGTCTCTCAAAGCCAGTCTCGCTTTGGGACGTTAAACCCCCATAATCCATAATTCAAATGGCATGTAAAAAAGAAAAGAACGAGAAAAAATTAGACATGTCACGCATGTTGAATTAAATCAGCTGCTGAATGCCTTGAAATAGCAGATTGCATGCACGCATACAAAATTACTGCTCCCACTATTGTGACACATCAATTAAGACTGCCTGAAGTAACTTATTTATATCTACCATTATTAACAATAGCTTCATATTTCACAGTTGAGAAGGATATGGCTGGATTAATTATATCATTGCCTAAACTTTTATGGAACAAATGAGTGTTACTGCATTTACAATAAGGAAGGGATGAGTCGATTTGGCAAAAGCATATATGAATGTTGCAGAAACATCAGAGTGATAGCACACGTCAAGTGCTTTGGCACAAAAATTTTTTACATGTTCAACATCTGTTTGCTAAGTTTGTTTTCGGGCTTTACATGCAGGAACTTTCCGGATGCCAGTGCCGGCCACATCAAGAATAGCCTAGCGAGCTACATGCCTCGCCTCAACAATGGGCCGGCCGCAGCAACGCAAGAGCAGGCCATGTGAAAAATAGCCTCGTATGCTACCTGGCACGCCTTATTACATGGAACCCCGTTCATACGTTTTTCACCGGACCGAGAAAAAAAACGTAGCAGCCGAGAAAATGCAGCAGTGAGGAACATAACAACGGGGTTTTACTGTAATCGGCCGCCAGCAACATTCACCTGCTGCACTCTATAACTGTTAATTTTTTTAAATTTTAACTTTTGTTTCGGCTCTTGTCAGGCACCTGTGATTTTTTGCGAATAAAACAAATTTTAGCATTATTTTCCTGTACATCTTGAAGTACATGCAGGTACGTGTGGCACAAACTGCATTTGCAAATATGTCCTTCCAGCAGGATTGATTGCCTCTCTGTATATGTGCGTCAACAAAATGACTATAACTTTTCAACTCAACAACGGTTGAACAGGGGACCAACAAGGTTATTTTTCTGTGTGCATCAACAAAATGACATCTGAACTCAATAGATTACAACAGATGGTCAGCAAAATGGTGTGCCACTATGCAAGAATTTGGCAACAATAAGGTGCATGGAAATTTTGTTGCCATGTTATTGACTGTGTTGACGGAAGTCCACGAAACGATCACTAAAACAACACACCGATTTTTGTAAGGGTAGTGCTGGTAGTAATGGCACTGGGAAATATAGCATGTCCGTTGTGAAAGTGTGCGTAAGCATTGCAGTCTTCACTTTCTGGATAATATATTTATTCCTTCTGTTGTCATGTGGCGCAATTGCCAATTGCGGCTAGCACAGCCAGCTGGCATTGGGGCAACCATAGGAGCTGATCTGAAGGGTACCACGCGCTGGGAGAGAGCACCAGTTAATATGATGGGGCTAATTTTGAGCTTGGGAGGTTAAAATTAGACTATAAACTGGATGACCAGTCTGGAGAGAGAAAATTATGCTCCAAGTTGGGCTAGCTGGAGGCAGTCTACTGCGAAAAAATTTGTACAAGACATACACTTGTGCAACACCAGTGCACGGAATTAAAAAAAAGAAAATGATAGGCGTTTTTTTTCATGAACAGTTTGAATCTGCTTCGTGCTTGAAGCTTCTATCTGCAAGATTTCAAAACGCAGCTCTAAGGGAACTGCACCGGAGCATTCATTTATTCAGCCAGGCACTTTGAAGGGCAGGAGTTGTAGATGCATATAGTTGTCGCATGCATTGGCTGCAGGCAAATGATAGCAGTGAACAGCAAGAAGAAATTAACTTGTGAATAACGGTTCTGCCGTTATATGGGAGTGAAAGCTTGATTTTCTAAAGACCACTGTACTGTCCAATGTTACAAGTAACTCGAGTGCCTTATGATAATCAGCCTGAGAACGCCCACTGGAGGGCTAATTAAGCCTTCTCCTATATCTCTCCAATTACCCTGTTCCGTGCCAGCAATGGCCACCTTATCCCTGGAAATTTTTATTCTCGTCAACAAAACCTTATTCGTTCTGCGCCATGCAAGAAAGTGGCGTGTAACGTACATCATCATCATCATCATCATCATTATTATTATCATCATCAGCCTTACTACACCCACTGCAGGGAAAAAGCCTCTCCCACGTCTCTCCAATTAACCCTGTCCTTTGCCAGCGCCATCCACCCTTTGCCTGCATACTCCTTCATCTCATCCGCCAACCTAACCTTCTGCCTCCCCCTGCTGCGCTTACTTTCTCTTGGAATCCACTCGTATATGCCACCATGAAAAATTCAGTGTAACCCCCTAATCCCTCTTCCCCAGTGCAGGGTAGCCAACCGGAACCCCTTTCTGGTTAACATCCCTGTCTTTCTCTCCTCCTCTTTATCTATCTATCTATCTATCTATCTATCTATCTATCTATCTATCTATCTATCTATCTATCTATCTATCTATCTATCTATCTATCTATCTATCTATCTATCTATCTATCTATCTATCTATCTATCTATCTATCTATCTATCTATCTATCTATCTATCTATCTATCTATCTATCTATCTATCTATCTATCTATCTATCTATCTATCTATCTATCTATCTATCTATCTATCTATCTATCTATCTATCTATCTATCTATCTATCTATCTATCTATCTATCTATCTATCTATCTATCTATCTATCTATCTATCTATCTATCTATCTATCTATCTATCTATCTATCTATCTATCTATCTATCTATCTATCTATCTATCTATCTATCTATCTATCTATCTATCTATCTATCTATCTATCTATCTATCTATCTATCTATCTATCTATCTATCTATCTATCTATCTATCTATCTATCTATCTATCTATCTATCTATCTATCTATCTATCTATCTATCTATCTATCTATCTATCTATCTATCTATCTATCTATCTATCTATCTATCTATCTATCTATCTATCTATCTATCTATCTATCTATCTATCTATCTATCTATCTATCTATCTATCTATCTATCTATCTATCTATCTATCTATCTATCTATCTATCTATCTATCTATCTATCTATCTATCTATCTATCTATCTATCTATCTATCTATCTATCTATCTATCTATCTATCTATCTATCTATCTATCTATCTATCTATCTATCTATCTATCTATCTATCTATCTATCTATCTATCTATCTATCTATCTATCTATCTATCTATCTATCTATCTATCTATCTATCTATCTATCTATCTATCTATCTATCTATCTATCTATCTATCTATCTATCTATCTATCTATCTATCTATCTATCTATCTATCTATCTATCTATCTATCTATCTATCTATCTATCTATCTATCTATCTATCTATCTATCTATCTATCTATCTATCTATCTATCTATCTATCTATCTATCTATCTATCTATCTATCTATCTATCTATCTATCTATCTATCTATCTATCTATCTATCTATCTATCTATCTATCTATCTATCTATCTATCTATCTATCTATCTATCTATCTATCTATCTATCTATCTATCTATCTATCTATCTATCTATCTATCTATCTATCTATCTATCTATCTATCTATCTATCTATCTATCTATCTATCTATCTATCTATCTATCTATCTATCTATCTATCTATCTATCTATCTATCTATCTATCTATCTATCTATCTATCTATCTATCTATCTATCTATCTATCTATCTATCTATCTATCTATCTATCTATCTATCTATCTATCTATCTATCTATCTATCTATCTATCTATCTATCTATCTATCTATCTATCTATCTATCTATCTATCTATCTATCTATCTATCTATCTATCTATCTATCTATCTATCTATCTATCTATCTATCTATCTATCTATCTATCTATCTATCTATCTATCTATCTATCTATCTATCTATCTATCTATCTATCTATCTATCTATCTATCTATCTATCTATCTATCTATCTATCTATCTATCTATCTATCTATCTATCTATCTATCTATCTATCTATCTATCTATCTATCTATCTATCTATCTATCTATCTATCTATCTATCTATCTATCTATCTATCTATCTATCTATCTATCTATCTATCTATCTATCTATCTATCTATCTATCTATCTATCTATCTATCTATCTATCTATCTATCTATCTATCTATCTATCTATCTATCTATCTATCTATCTATCTATCTATCTATCTATCTATCTATCTATCTATCTATCTATCTATCTATCTATCTGAGTACCCATCGATGCAAGAGTCGAGCACTCTGTGATTCTTGTCCTTGATTAAACTTGCAGTAGCCTTTTAGTAAGCATGTTTATGCTTGTGTAATGGCTCTTGACCGGACTTATACCCCGTTACTTCTAGCTTTTTCTTTTGTAAGCCATTCACGCAGTAAGGTCGGGATTCAGTGGAACATTGTCTCCACTGCCGGCCTAAGTTAAAGCTCAGGCAAGTGGTGCAAGCGCACTTGAAATGAACGGGGTGATCAAGAAGGGTACAGAACTTGGTGCAACTTCTGGAGTGGTCAAAAAGCTCGTGACACTATCCGCACCACCACGACTGCCGGCAGCTCCAGTATCGCAACCACCATGCCGTCCCTCTTGCGGATGCCGCTCTAACGTGCTTGGCCACGGCATCAAAGTTCGCCCGCGTTCAGTCACGTTTGGGACTGCGCTCGCAGTTGACACGGCACCACATCTGACCAACTTCTTATCTCTCATTGATGGCCCCAGGGTGACATTTGGAATGGGAACTTAATTTTTTGAGCAAAAAAAATGTCATTGCTGAGGAATTCTCGCTTTATTTAAAATAGTACACTTTAGAGTTTTGCTTGAGTGTTTTCTTCGTGATGATGTATTAGACATTATGCATACATCGCCCCATGGTATTCACCTACGTGTGTTCAATAATTTACAAGTTATGGTCTTCTGGGATGTTGTTTCAGTTTCAACAACTGAAGAATGGTGGAGACGGCGGGTCCACCGCAAACGCAATGAACTATTTGCTGCTGTTTGCAGAGGTCCATCTTTAGACTACCATGCTACGTAAATCTACAAATTTACAAGCATTCCCGCCTGGCTCGTCATTGACCGCAACCACGCGGCACCTGAAGGAAGTCATGGCATCGTGACGCAAGCAGTCCTACCCCGAACACATCAACGTTCCCTCTTACCAGACACTAAAGCAGCTACATGGCTGCAATCTTCAGAGAGCAGGGTAGGACAACTGCGGATGCATGAAGCATTTCCTGCTGTTTGCAGAGGTAATGCTGTGGACTACCGTACTATGTACATTGACAAATTCTACAAGCATCTCCGCCTGGTTCGGCACCTGAAGCAAGTCACGGCAGGCCCGTGGTGAACGCCCGATGGAGTTCAATGGAGCCAAATTATGGAACGTAGAAGATCAATACAAAGGCAGTTACCAGAAATTTCAAATTGACCAGTAAATTGCGTTAAAAATCGAAATAAATTCTGCCTGACACTCTCGCTTTCTGATTTTGCTATGATATTTTCTTTTTATTATCTTTACATTTTGGCTGTGTCAATATTTTTCTTTGTGTGTTATTTTATGTGCTTACATGTTGTTTTTTGAAGACTCCTGAATATTTTTTTGCACTTCGTCACGTGTATCTTTCAAGCCTGTACTATTACAGTATTATTATTGCGTGTACATTAACTTTTCATCCCCATATTTTCTGCGCCGGAGCCTCTTACTATTTTTTTATTCGACCGGAAATTGGCCCCTGAAATTGTCGGGTCAAACAGTGTTGCACACATTTCTTGTTTTATCGCAATAAAGTTGGTCCTAAAAAAAGGGGGTGTCTGGTTTAGGTGAATTTTTCGCATCTTGGAACAATTACAAACAATATTGTCTGTTTGCGGCGGGGGGGGGGGTATAAAGAGGAAGGAGGGCGGGAAGGGTCTCTGAAAGAATCCCGCCGTCAAGGAAGGTCTTTCTTGAAGAGGAATGGGAGAAATCTTAACCATATCATTTGTAGACCGAGTTTCATGAGCGTAACCCACAGTGCGATGTCCAAGTGACTTCCTACATGCATGCTCGACCACATTGAACGATACAAGAGAGGTTAAATGGCCTTTTTATTGATTGAACATCAGCAGTGAACGACCGCGCTCGGAGGTACTTAAGCGTAAAAGGGAGCAGCGGGCTCCACTACAGCGGCGTTCTTAGCGGAGTGCTGTAATGCCCAGCAAAAAGCTCATTTGCACGAGTGTGTTCGCCTACTATAAGTACAAAGCACAGCTGACTTGGGCTGCTTCGGCTGTCGGCGAGCACATTCCGTCGTATATACCAAATGGTGCTCCGCATCTGCTCAGATTTGTTTTATCACTCGCCATTGGAAGCTAGAAGCCTCATCAGAGCCGCTCTCAAGAAAAGCCTGTATTGGCTAGATCGACGGGCAGCCTCCTGTTCCAAGACTGCTTTTGACTATGCGCCAACATCTCCCAATATCGCGTCTTTACGCTATGTGAAACGTCATAGGTTTACAGCATATTGGTTTGCGCCACTTGGGTTTTTTAACGCATATCACGCAGTAAACGGGCGCTTTTTACTTTCGTACGCATTGAAATGCGGTCAATGGGGCCATGAATTGAACCAGCGAAAGAGTGCTCATTAAGAAAAACGATGTTGTTGCTAGGGCTTGGAGGCCTATTTAATATTTAGACATTGCATGCCGTGAAAAATGAGGGAAAAAATCATGAGCTAACGCCAAGTTCTTTATTAGGCACCTATGAGTGGTACGCCGAGAAAGAGCACAGACAGCGGTTCCGGTCGTATCCGTGCGGGTCTCGCTACACTCTTCACAGTTTCAAGGGTCACCAGCTCAAAACCAAACACCACCGTAGTTGTCGCAGCACCGATATCATTAACACATGAAGGAACAATTCTGGATCACTTTTTGTGTCAATAATTTATTAACGTTGTTGCGTTCTTTATTATGATGTCTTTGTTCCGAACGCCCTTCCTGTTAAAATCCCTAGTAGATTGACAGTATGTATAAATAAATAAATGAATAAATAAATAAATAAATAAATAAATAAATAAATAAATAAATAAATAAATAAACGCGAGGCCAAAGCGTCCTTGACCGGCACCGAAACTTAGGCGAAAGCGCCCGAGATAACGCGACTAACAGCGTTCGGGAAACACGCAAACGATGCGCGGCGGTTACAACGGCCGTACGGGTCAGAAATTCAAAAAGAATAGCGAGTGAGAGAGGGAGCGAGAGGGGCCTTTTCTCCTTTCAGACCCTTGTTTCGCTTAGATCTTGTTCTTTACTATAGACGCTAGCGACAATTCCTTCTTCAGTTACGTTCACAACGGGCGGGGCACAGAGTTACTTCAGCGGAGTTTCTCTCAATGAGCTGGGAAGGAGGTGACACGCGCTTTGCACCCCCTGCGCCAGCTTTCGATGCTTCTCTTCAAACAGGAAGTGTCCGCGGTAATGTGTTCTAGAAGGCTTCTATTACACTGTAACATAGGGTAGAAATCGCAGTGTTTTGAGAACAAAAAACGTTCGACAAAGGCGTGTATATTTGCATCCTTTAGAATTCATGTCATCCAAAAAGAACAAAAACTGTATGCAGAAGAATGTTCTTGCGGGATAGTTCGTTGATGATCGAAGAAAGGAAAAACTGCGGAATATTACGAGAACGAAAGGCAAAGAAACAAAACACAGCACCACGGGCGCTGTGCTATGCATAAGTACTGGAAATGCATTGACGCACATACGTTTGTGACAGAAATTCTTTTAGAACAGAAACACACGGACATGCGCAGGCTCGTGTTTTTCTCTGGTGCACATTTCCGGACTCTAAATGCAGCATGCGAAAAATTACAGGAGTGGACTTGAGGCTGCTCAAGAGCGGATATGCGAAAGCCCTTCCCTTTTCTCTTTTTCCCCCATTTTTATTTCCGTTTTCTTATTTGACATGTTTATATAATTTATTTTTTCGATTTTTTCTTAGTTATTCAGTGTTTGTTTCTTTTCAATATTTTTTTATTTTTCACAGTATTTTTTATTTATATTATTTAATTTTATTATTTCCATCCACACTATCATCGCCGCTGCCACCACCTCTCACTGTCGCTGTCATCATCACTATAAAAATCGGTTACTTCACCAAATAACAATATCGCTATCATTATCGCTATCACTATTTATAGCAATATCACGATCTATCTCTCGCTGTATCACTCGCTATCATTATCCCTATCACAGCCTATGCTATTACTATGAAATCCAGGGTTCGACGGAAACCCGTCTGGTCGGGTATGCTCATGGCGGAAAATCTTCAAGCGCCGACCAATCGTTAAAAAAGATGACGTTTCGGCCCCGGCTTACGGGGGCCTTGTTCACAATGAAAGAAAGACAGGAGTGAAGGTAAGTTATATAGGTTTCATGGTATGACGAAAGCAGCGGGAGTATATCGGGGGTAGATTGCCTTCGTTGCGATTAAGCGTGTTTGCCGTCGTCTGAATATAAAAAGATTCTAGGTAAAGCCTTGTCGTCTTGCTCTTTTCTTTTCCGATTATCTTCCTGCCGTCCCAGTCGATGTCATGGCCCTCGAAGATGGCATGATCAGCCAGTGCGTTTGTTGCCACGCGCTTGTTCTTGACATCATTGTGGTGTTGCTGCAATCTTTTCCGAATATCACCTGTTTCACCAATATAGCCATGCTCACAATCAGCGCAGGGAACCCTATACACGATGCCCGGGAACTTCTCCTCTATCTTGTCTTTCACTGTAACCATCGCGTGTCGCAGCTTCTGCGTGGGTACATGTGCGACGTCGACTTCGTACGACTGGAATATGCGGGATAAACTTTCACTTACTTCGGGGACGTAGGGTATCGGGATCCTTTTCTTCTTCTCTCGCTGGGGTTGCTGTGGCGGCGGGTGAGCTAGGCGATTCTCGGATTTTTGTATAAAAGAACTGGGATAGCCCGAAGCCATCAGGTCGCGGCGAACGGTGTCCAAATCTGTCTTTTTCTCTTTCAGCGTAGAGCTGAGGTTCTCTGATCGGCGGACAAGCGAGGCAACAACGGACTTCTTGTGACAGGTCGGGTGTACGGGTGTACGGGTGTCGAGTGTACTATGTTTCTGTAGCACTAAATATATCTATGGTCAGCTATCATTATCAGTACGGTCTCTATCCTTACCATCACTGCCACTCTCTCTAGATCTGTTACCATTAGTACCTATCATACCACCATCTATCACAAATTTTTACTATCTATTCAGTATCACTACTATCAATACATATATAATGCTTGTCAACTGTTGCTTAGTGAACTTTTATATTTTGTTTTATTTTCCATAAACTTATGATTGAGAGTTCGTGCGGACAGTTCGGCGGACAACTTCCGTCTACAACTGCTGTCTACAGCTGGCTTTTGTGAGCGCGAATCATTCTTTAATCTGGGAATGCTCAAATTCTCTTGGGAGAGCGCTAAATACCATTTCGAGAGAATCCTGGGAAACCCTTCTGCGTAGTTCGGACCCAGAGCTCCAGCTCAACCCGTTGATATATATAAATGTATTGATAGTAGTGATAGTGAACAGATAGTAAAAATTCGTGATATATCATGCTGCGTATCTGAATATGATTTAATATCTGATACGGGTCCCATTTGGACCCAAGATATTAAACTTATATTTGGAAATGTGGCGGAGTGCTTGAAGTTTGCTTCACTTCCATCACGGGTTGGCCCGGCATTGCACTGCTTCCGGGATCGGCCCGGGACATAGTAGCGCGCGTCTTTTCTTTCAATCTTTGCTCTGCTGTCGTTAAACTCTCCTACTTTCAGCACGTGGCAGCGATTGTGGCTCAGCTTGAGCCAGTGGGTAGGCCCGTGCACTTTCCTTTTCATTCTTTCAGACAACAGCAAGCAAGCAAGCATCTCCGCCTCGTCTGACTGGCAGAGGATACCGCTGGGACAAATGACCTCCCGGCCAGCATTAAAAGCAGTGCCTCCTACCTCCTCGGCCTAGTGCCGAGGGGCCGGGAATGCCATTTTTGTTGGATGCATGGATGGAGAAACTGTTTTCGTCAGAACGCATGTGGGGACGTTTCCGTGCTAGATATGAATGCATTGCTGGCGGCGACCTGGGTGGCCCACTTCACGGGCCTGGTCAGGACGACCGCATCTCAGCTGGCCAACACGGCCTCCCACTGCTCCAGAGAAGGATTACGCATAATATAGTTTCCTTGATTTTCTCATGATTTTCTTCTTTTTGTCTCACCGTTTGTTTCGCGTATATATGCGCTTTTGAGACCTGCTTTATAGCCCATATATTTTCAATATGATCTTTGATGAGTGCGGTTTTCTTTCTTTTGTTTAATAATCTGCGTCAACTGCTGTCTTGTAAGGTGGCCCCTGGGTCGTCGTCAAGTAGCTTAGTGCAACTTTTAGTCCAGGAGACCATTCAGAGTTTGTGTTTGTACCACTCTGAAAAATAGACAAATTGAATTGATTTGAATTGAATATATGCCGGTGGCCGCGCTATGCTATAGCTGCTCCATATGTGGTCATAGGTTGCCAGTTCCTGACACCGTTTGCTTTCCGGCTGAACGTCTGGGTAGATATTGTTTAATACGTATGGGTTATCGAAAGATCGAGTATGCAATCTTCGCCAGACGCTTTCCTGCGCCTTCACCAATTGCTTCTCCGGGGGCGGGTAAATTCTCCGTTCAAGTTTGTAATGATGAGTAATGTCGTGAAAGGACACCTGCCCATCTCTTGTGCACCTCGCCGAACGTCCGCTTCAACTGCTCGGCAGACGAAACCTCCAGCACTCACGGGAGCCGTCTCGTTCCCAAGGTTCCGAGAGGGTGCCGGTACCCAGACAATTTCCACCGCCGTAGTCCGTACCAATCGTGCCACTGTGACAGATATTCTGCCCCTCGCCAAATTTCGAATGGCTGTTTTTGAGTCGCTGAAAATCAGGTCAGCTTTATAAAAAAGTTCTTTCCTCCTCCTCCTCGTTAACTCAAATGTTGTCAGCCTCGTCTTTGACCATCTTCACCGATCTCCAGTAGGGGGCTGGTTGGCGCATCGGGCGCCCGATACAGGGATATAACATGGAGGGCCTGTAGTGCATCGTACTGCCGAAAGTGAGGCCATCAGAAGAAAGCGGCCTCGTCCCCAAAGACAGTCTTGGGCAGTGCACGAAATGGGAAATCAGCGCAGTTTTTCAGCGTCGGTTTTATGTTCACCTTGGCATTTCGTCGTTCCGTAATTCTCATCTTTTTTCGCTATAATGCCTACCTATTGCGAAGTGAGCTGCATGAGGAGAACAGCATAGTCTCCGGGGAAGACGTTTAAAAAATAAGGTTCGTTTGCATAGCAGTCGGACGATACTAGCAAAGGACAGCACGTCGCCAGCAACACGTACGGAGTCTCGTCCGCTCAGATTTTTGTCGTCCCGTAGCGCTAGTGTCGGCAAAGCTGCGCTTTATTGTGAAGCACGTTCTCATGCTCTAAGCCGAAGTCCTACCATTAATGGGGGGGGCGAATTTAAGACAGGATAGGTGTAACAAATCCTACAACAGGCAGCCGACAATGCATTGACCACTTTACCGAATTATGTTTCGATCGAGGCGGAGTGAAGGCGCTGCTACTAACTGGTAAGGTGCCGACGGTGTTCTGCTAGTTCACATCAGTGCCGCCAAAAGGTATGGTACTACTTTTCCAAGCGGAGTGTACCAAGCGCTGTTTCTTATTATGTAGTAAATTTGCCCTGAACGGGGTTTTCTTCATGATGCTTTTGTGCAGTTGACTTAAAATAGCGCTTGCTCTCTATTGCTCTTTCGCGTCCACAATTTCTCTCGCGCTGTGCACGTCGAAAAAGGAACGTGAACGCCCGCGCAGCATTCATCCTTCTCGTGAGACATTTCTGCCGCGCTGCGCATTTCTATATACATGCTAATGACTAGTCCTAAAATTGTTTGAGGTGCTTCTTGTTGGCGCAGCTGTAAAGACGTTGCTTTGTTATGGAGTTAGGTTGTCTGGAAGGTAATAGACATCCTAAAACGATAAACATGAACCGCCAGCTATGAGAGGTGACATAGGCCGCCTGCAACTAGAAACTGAAACTACGCCACCTTTATCACGAACGTCTCTTCTACGTTGTTCGCCATTTATTTGCTACACAAAAATTCAGTGCTTGGAAGAAAAGAAACAGAAAAAAATGTATTGTATGCGTACCCAATTGCTGCGGCAGGGTGAAACCTGCATATCTGTTTTCCTTGGTTTTTCTGATATTAGAGGGTTCTCCAAAGGATACTCACATTTCTCGCTTTCTTTTGATATAGCAGCACATTTGTCATATTCCTTTGATATAACCGCTCATGTTACACAAGAACAACGCAGAAAACTGTGAACGAAAGGTAGAAGAACTCGTCTTTTTGCATTGATATGCACAGCAGACGAATGGCTTCCGGCACACGCCATTCAACTTTCAGTGGCTTTACTAACGCTCTTCTCGGAAAGCAGAAATAGGCACTTGACTACTGAGTTTGAATTTCCTGGTTCGAGATGCCACGTTTCGATGGAGGCGAAACACGAAAAGGCGCCCATGTGTTGCGCTATGTGAGTGCACGTTAAAGTTACCCAGGCCACCTACGTGGTCGAAATAATTCCGGAGCCCTCCATTCCGGCACCTCTCTTCCTTTCTTCTCTTAGTCCCTCCTTTGCTGCTTTACTTACGGCGCGGTTCAGGTGTCCTCTGAGATTGTTGTTGTTGTTACCCTCATACAGTGGCACGTGCCACTGTATGAGGGTATTCCCGATGTGGCCATGTATGCCCGCATAGGGGGATTGGCCAAGAATTGGCGAGCACAGAGAGCTTTTCAGGTAAATATTTCCTGGATGAAAATAAAATGAATGCTAAGGAAGGAAGAAGTAAAAAAAAGGAACAACGAAATGAAACGGGAAATGCATAAGGCACGCAGGAGATTGAGACTGATGTTTATAGCCGAGTGGCTAAATGATAATGATAACTGTAAGAATAAAAGTAATCTTAGAGAAAAAATTAAAAAAATTACCAAGGTAGTCGATTTTATTCCATTAAAAAAAATTGGACGGCGGTAGAAACTGTCTTGTGGCTGTACCCAAGTATGGGGGCTTCAAATGACAATATGACTGGGCTGCTGAAACAAAGGCCAAGCTGTTGTAGTGGTTTCTCTAAATACCGTGTTCTCATCATGGTGTATCGGCGACAAAACAACAAAAAAATGGTCTATGGTTTCGTGCTCACCACAAAATACGCAGACGGGATTAATCGCCACCCAGACCTGTGGAAATAAAAAAATTAAGGGTTGGATCCGGCAGCGGAGCCTTGATAGATATACCTCAAGCTGCCGTGAATGGCATGATTGCCTGCTCCACGAATACCTCAGGTGCAGGTAATCACCAGATCTTAAAATAGGTATAGTTGTCATTCTTAGCAAATTTTGTCTTCAAAACCTCCCTGCTTTAGTGTACGCTGTAGCCAGAACGGTAGGTAGCACGGTGCCACTGAGGAACGCCTTTGCCAGGCAGTCCGCAGCTTCATTGGCAGTCACACTGCTATCACCTGGCACCCATATCATGTGAACAAGGCTCAAATGCGGAGGCAGTAATGAATGGAAGGTGCTTAATATTGGCAAATCTAACCCGCCGCGGTGGCTCAGTGGTTAGGGCGCTCGACTACTGATCCGGAGTTCCCGGTTTCGAACGCGACCGCGGCGGCTGCATTTTTATGGAGGAAAAACGCTAATGCGCTCGTGTGCTGTGCGATATCAGTGCACGTTAAAGATCCCCAGGTGGTCGAAATTATTCAGGAGCCATCCGCTACGGCACCCCTTTTTTCCTTTCTTCTTTCACTCCCTCCTTCATCCCTTCGCTTACGGCGCGGTTCAGGTGTCTAACGATATATGAGACAGATACTGCGCCATTTCCTTTCCCCAAAAACCAATTATTATTATTATTAATATTACAGCCGAAGCAAGGAACAAACACAAAGAGAGTCTGTAATGACAGCCACCGAGGAGAAAGCTGCCTCTAGTTTGCCAAGAGGAAGCACTGCCGCCAGAAACTCCGCTTGGAAAATCTGAGTGTAATGAGGAAGCCGCACAGAAAAAGACCAATCTAGAAGCGGACAATATATTCCCGCCCCTGCCTTTCATCGAATGTGGAGCCCAATATTCCATTTAAAATGCGACGTGGTAAATGCTTAGCGTTTTTCGAGAAAATATCCTCAGACAATTTTCTACAGAGGAACCACTGTTTTTTGTCGCAAGGATGTTATACAAGAGAACATTTAAAGGGTCAAGTCAATTTTGTACCACAACTGCCTGCGGGGTATGAAATCTAGGCCAACAAAATACAGACAAGGAGCTGTGTAAATATGATTCATATATCCGTAGGTACGTCTGACCAGTTAGGAATTTAAATCTAGATGATAAAGGAGGAATAAGGGCTTCAAGATAAAGCACGTTATTGGCCACAAATTTGGGGAGACCAAGACACAACCGAAGCACTTCCAGCTCCAAAAGAACGGGCGGGCGAATTTTGTAAGCAGCCGTACCAGAAAACCGCACAGATCCAAATTCTAAAGTTGCTCGAATATACAAAACATAAATCATAAAAAGTGCATCTCTCCGCATTCCATACTGGGGATTACTTAATCTACGCAACATGCCCAAAGCACGAGCCCCTTTCACTGCGACATGGTCAATGTGAAAGGGCCATGTGAGGCTGTCTTCATAAATGACACCAAGATATTTTAGTGACTTAACTTGAGGAATATTTTGTCGCTGGTAACTGAGAGACAGGTGAACAGGATCTTTCATTTGAAAAACAAGTACAGCGCACTTGTTTACATTTAAGGCGAGACGTAAGACACACATCGAACTTTCAAGCAAATTCCGGTACGATTGCAGGCGCACATAGAGAGATTGAATGTCAGCTGCCGAAGTGAAAAATGAAATTTCGTCCGCATAGACGTACGTGCGAATATTTTGATGGCTGGGAATAGAGCTCATTAGAATATTGAAGAGCACAGGCGACAGGACTGCTCCTTGGGGAACACCATTTACTCCAATTAGTATACAAAAAACTGTCTGTTTTCAAGAAACGCAGATATCCATGGAAGTAAGAAATTCGGAAACTGCAGAGTATGTTATCTTTGCAATATTATGTCGCGTCCTACGCTGTCATAAGCTTAGACTACACCTAATGTAGCCTAATATACACGCAACATGCATTTTATGGTGCCGCGCAAGAAGAATACGACTCTCGAGATCGGTGTGAGCATTCCATGGGGAACATTTTTGACGAAAACCAATTTGACAGGGACTAAGGATATTATTGCGGTCCACAAACTCTGAAACACGTAGAATTATGATCCCTTTCAATTAACTTAACCACGTTTGATGTCAGTGAAATGGTTCTAATATTGTCCAGAGAATAGCCACCACCATTGTTTTTAGGTAAAGAGATCACTTTTGCGATTTTACACTCAGGAGAAAGCCATGCATGTTTGATTGCAAAATTAACCAGCTGCAGTAAAGAGGTAGGGGACTCCTCAAAGAGGTTCCTTAACATTTTTGATGTTATTCTATTAGGGCCTGGAGCGGCAGTTGGTAACCTCAACACTATCGGGGAAAGCTCGGAAAGGGTAATAGGGGGATATGCTGAAACCGGTCCACTGACGCCAAAAATAAGGAGAGAAAAGGAAGTACAGAGGAGAAACACTGCTCTAATCCTTTGGAAATTGTCTCAACTGTTTCTATTGCTTTTGGGAGGTAAAAACACATGATGGTGGATTTTCTTAAACCGGAATCTTTTCCCGCAATCCTAAAAATCTGCAAAGTGCGCGACGGTTTCCTGATTTTGATAGGAAGTCAAAATGCTCGGATTCATAGATTTATTTCGCTTGTGAGATTGTGTGTTTAAAAGTAGCTGCAATGAACTTATAATCATGCCAATTTTTTTGGGTGCTTATTGTGTAGGAGCTTCTTCTGTGCAGCCTTTCTGCGTCTGTAATCCCGCGAGCAATCTGCATTCCACCATCTAGCAAAAGTGTTCCCTCTTAGTGTACGTGCCAAGAATTTGGACTTCTTTCGGTACTCTTCAATAGCCAAGCATAAGCCTTTTGCTGTATGACCTTCAGCAGAATTAATCGCTGAAGCAAGAGTGGAGCGCAAAGAGGTCTGAAACTGGACAAAGTTTATATGACCTCAACTGAGAGCACGCCGGAGTTAAGGGGCAATTAACATCAAAATCGATAGGTATGTGATTGCTAGATGTTCCACAATCCACAGTCTACCAAATGAGTACAGGAACACAATGGCTGGTGAATGTTAAATCTAACACAGATCGAATTTCTGCGCGGAGAAATGTGGCCCAACCTGAATTCATACACGAAAAGTTGTTATCAGTAACCCAATTCAAAAGGCGCTTACCACAGAAATCTGTCATAAAGCCTCACGACACATGATGAGAAGTCACCGGCTAAGAGCACTGACTTCTGACATTTAAGGAGCAGGAGATCTAGCAGCCTGGTATCCTGCACACCGCTATGAAAATAAACATTTTCTAATGAAAACGAATAGCACCCTGGAATTTCAAAGTCTATAGCAAATAACTCAGTCTACAGCAGAGGACTGAAAAGAAATCTTAAACCTGTGACAAAATTTAGGAGAAACTAGTATGAGTAAGCCTCTTCATCTTGACGGAAGATCTTGTCGAAATGAAGAAAAATTTTGCAAATAGTATTTTTTTTAATGTAAGCTAAGTTTCTTATCAAACAATTATGTCTGAATTATGTTGAGATATAAGGTACAGTAAGTCTGTTGAAGCTGAAACAAGTGACCCACAGCTCCACTGGAGAACTCTTAACACCCCTATTGTTGAGAAATCTGGGCAGCAGCAACTGTCTACCAAAAATAGTTTCTTTTGGCTTAGAGCCAATCTGATACTCCTTTGATTACGGCTTATGATGTAAAGAAGGGTTAGACATGGGGGATCCACTGCGTTTGAGGATTCGCGTATCCGAATCCACCATCTGTGCATCATGAATAATTTGAGCATTATCTGAATTAGTGGACCGAGGAAGTGGAGAGACAGGAGTAACTTCTTCTTGGGGCTGAGACGGCTCAGGCAAGGAATGTTGGGTCATTAACGAAGGCATGACTGGTATGGCAGAAATGATTCCAATTTGCATGGCCTGGGTAATCTGCGTTTCCAGAGCATAAGATATCAACTCTTCGACAGTGGACACTATCGTGTCAAACATGTTAGCCATAGAGGCTTCAACAGCAGTCACTATTGCCTGAGAGATAGACGAATCTAGTGTCGCTCCAGAACGGGATGAAACACCTGCATAGCCATGAGCTCTCTTTAATTTCTGATATTGCCTCGCGCCGCGAACAGCGTTTGCGGTCGGATATGTCTAGAATTTGCATATGATGATCCCGAGAAGGACAATTCATAAAATTTGCCGCGTTAGACCTAGCACAAAGGCAACACTTCTCGTTTTGATCAGAGCATAAATTTGATGAATGCTCATTGCCGCATTTACAACAGCGCAAGGTGAACTTGCAGCCACGAGCACTATGGGCATATCACCAGCAATTGCTGCACTTCAGTGGCTTAGACGGAAGGAGATATACACGGAAGATTAGGGGCCATGATTTTATTTCTGAGGGGCAGGCAGTACCCGCAAAAGAGGCAAAAATCGTTTTGTTGGCACCCGCTCATTGCTCACCTCACATCTACAGCGATACACAGCAACAACACTCGCTGCAGCGATAAGGTCGAAGGTTTCAACTGGAGAGAAGCAAGAGTCCACACCGCGAAGCAAACCTTTTCTACAGGCGAGATGAGAAGGAATGAAACTGTTTACCGAAAGAGACCCAAAAGAAGAGTAGTTTAGAAGATCCGTTACGTACGACATGTCTGGCGAACGGCACAGAATCCCGCCACGTCCAAACTGCCTTACTTCAGTGACTGCCTTATAAGGAAAAGTCGGCGCCTGGACAGCAGCTCGAACAGGCCCTGGATTGTTAATTTTGATAGAACCACCATCCTTTGGCACCAGCGCCACAGGAATGCTGCCGACGCCAGAGCGTTGAAAAGCTTCCAGAGGCATCTCATGAGGCGGTAGGGAAGGCGACCAGGGAGAGCTCCCCTGGCCGGGAGACTGCGCAGACATTACCTGAGATTTAGAAACTCACCTCTTGCGTTATGCACACAAGAAAAAAGATGCAAAGGCACAGGGGGAAAAGGAAAACAGGACCAAACGCCCAATACTTAGCCAATCCCTCGTCTTCCTCCTTGCAGGGACGATTTGCGGAGTCGGAACATAAATCCTCGTTTTCCCGTTCGCCCTTAAGGGCGAGCCCTTCATAACTATACTCTGAGATGTCCGACAGATATTGTGCACTTTGTTTTCTTCAAAACCAATTTTTCAAACCAGCCACGAAATGTAGATCAGTCATGGAGGAATGAAATTTTTCTTCATGAGAAACGCTATTTTCGTTGCTGTTGTTGTTAGCCTATCAAAAGATGGCACATACCCACACTGGGGGATCGGCCAAGAATCGAGTGGCTATTCACGTGAACGCAGTTAACAAAAAGGAAAAGCACGTGGGAGCGCAACACCGGTGAATTTTTCGTCATGAACAGAAAAGGGATGAGTGTTTTGATTTTAAAATTTTAATAATAATAAAGAGAGGGATTAAATATTAATGATTTAGTCAAAATGTAATAATTGATAGAAAAGAAAAGGTTGGAACACTTAGCAAGGCAGTCGGTGAGATTCTATCAGGAAATTTAGAACAGCGGTACAAACAGATCTTTGGCTGAACCCAAATGTGGTGGCGCCAAATGATAGCAAGAGCGGGCTGCTCAAACTAAGGCCAAGATGCTGCAAGGGCTCCTCCAGCAACCTTTTTCTCAGAGAGTTGAATCGGCGACAATACAGCCAAAAATGTTCAATAGATTCAGGCTCCCGGCAAAATGCACAAAGGGGAGAGAGCGCCAAACGCGACTTGTGTAAATAGAAATTTAGATGGGGGATGCGGCAGCGCAGCCTCGTCAGTGATACTTCAAGCTGCCGGGAGCAACAAATTTTCCTGTTCCAATAATATTTAAGGTGCTCATAATCCGCCGATGTTAAAAGTGATGTGTCTTGCGTGCTTAAAAATGCACGTCACCGAAATCTAGATGCTGTAATATAGGCTGTAGCCGGGATGATTGGCAACACGGGGCCGCTGAGGGAAGCCTTTGCGAGATTATCAGCAATCTCATTTACTGTCACACTGCTGTGACCAGGAACCCATACTAAATGAACAATGCTCAAATGCGGAGGAAGTAGGGATAAGAAAGCTGATAAAATGGGACCGTCAACATGTGCAGCGAGGGACGAACACAAAGATAAAGAATCAGTAATTACTGCAACTGCTGTAATAGAGGGGTCTAGCTTGCGTAGAGCATGTACAACTCCTAGAAACTCTGCTTGAAAAATAGGGGTGAAATCTGGAAGGCGCAGAGAAAAGGACCAGTCTAAATGCGAGCAAAATATTCCCACACCTGCTTTTTCATTGCATTGCGATGCATCAGTGGCTATTGCTATATCTGTAGGTAGGGTCCTCAGATGATCTTCTGGAAGACCATTTAGAATACTCGGTGGCAAAAGTTTTGCGTTTTATGGGAATGTCGTCGAAAACAATGTGGATAGCGGGCCCATTGCGAAGCGCGGGAAGGATATCATAAATGTTTACATCTAAAGGCTGAAGTAATCATTGCACAAACACTACCTGAGGGGAGTTGAAACGAGACCAGGGGGCACCAAAAAAGGAGGTCGGCTGAGAACAGAAAATGCCTTGGGAACGGTGGAAATGAGATTCATAGATCCTGAGGTAAGTTTGCACAGTTAAAAATTGAAGTCGTGATAAGAGAGACGGAATGCGAGCTTCAAGGTACAGCACATTGATAGCCACAAATATTGGAAGGCCGAGGCACATGCGAAGTGCTTCCCTCTCTAAAAGGACGAGAGGGCGAAGTTTATATGTAGCCGAGCCTGAACACAACACTGATCCAAATTCTAAAATTGGCCTGACATACATTATGTAGATCATTAATAGCGCATCTCTGCGCATGCCGTACCGGTGATGACATAATCTCCGTAACATGCCCACGGCACGAGCCCCTTTCGCCGCGACATGGTCAATGTGAGGTCGCCACGTGAGTTTGTTGTCATAAATGACCCCTAGGTATTTTAGGGATTGAAGCTGCGGTATTATTTTTAACTGGCACATGAGAGAGACCACTACAGGAGTGAATAGAGGGAAACAAGAGTGGCGCACTTGCGAACATTTAACTTCAGGTGTACTGCGCTCAACCAGTGCGCAAGTGTATTCAAATATGACTGCAACAGACCATACAGACAATGTATATCCGGCGCAGCAGCAAAAAACGCAATGTCGTCCGCATAGACGTTAGTGCGTACATGGCGGTGGAGAGGAATTGAGCTTAACAGAATATTAAAGAGCACAGGAGAAAGAACAGCTCATTGCGGTACACCTCGCGTTTATCTATACCTCTCTGAATGAACACCATTATGGACGCAAAAGAATTCCCTGTTATGAAGAAATGCAGATATCAATGCAACTATATAATCTGGAAATTGAAGTGACTGTAGACTGTGTATCAGGATGGAGTGTTCTACACTGTCGTAAGCTTTGGCGACATCTAACGTAACCAAAGCCGCGACCAGGCGTTGACGACGAGCAAGAAGAATTCTGCTCTCAAGATCAGCATGTACATTCCATATCGAACACCGTGGCCGGAAACCGAGTTGGCATGGGCTGAGTATACTTTTGCGGTCCACAATGGCTGACACCCGAATTAGTACCACCCTTTCTATCAACTTTACCACGTTTAATGTTAAAGAAATTGGCCTAATATTATCCAATTCATAGCCTCCACCCTGATTTTTAAGTAAAGGGATCACCTTGGACAGCTTCCACTCAGAAGGTATCCAAGCGTGTTTGAGAGAGTAGTTTATTAGGTGCAATAAGGAGTTGGGAGACTCTTCAAATAGAATCTTGAGCATCTTTGTGGTAACACCATCAGGACCAGGAGCAGCAGCTGGCAATCTCTGGACAACTTGTGAAAGCTCTGATAGATTTACTTGTGAGGCATTATCATTTGGCACGACTGGTGCAAACAACAATGGTCGCATAGGTAGTAAAGACGATAACCGCTTTTGCAGGCCTGAGGCTATTAATTCAACCGCCTGGATAGCTTCTACAGGTGACATAACTAATGACTGAAAATTATGAGAGAACATGAGCTGTTTCCTAGACCGTAGAAAACCGAATAGTGCACGTCGGTTGCCCGCCTTTGAAAGATAATCGAAGTGTTCTGAGTCACATATTGCCTTAGCGCGAGAAACTGTGCGTTTAAAGGTGGCTGCAATAAATTTATAATCACTCCAGTTATTCGGACATTGGTTATGAAGAAGCTTTTTCCATGCTGCCTTCCTCCGCCTGTAATCTCTTGTGCAGTCCGCATTCCACCAGTTAGAAGAATTCCCTTTTGTTGGCCTCACCAGGAACTCCGACGTTTTACGGCTTTCCTCAATAGCCAGACATATGCTTGCTGACTGGTGGACCTCGGCGATGTTAGACACTGGAGGAAGGGCAGAGCGCAACGCCGTCTGAAATCTGTCATAATTTACATGTGACCGCAACTGAGAAGTCGCCGGAGTAACACGACATATGATATCAAAATGAATAGGTACATGATCACTTGAGGTGCCGCTATCAACTGTCGACCAATTCGTTACGCCAATTCCAGGACTTATGAACGTGAGATCTAAAACAGATTGAGTGTGTGAGCGAAGATAAGTGGCCGATCCTGAATTTAAGCACATCAGGTTGTGATCAGAAACCCAGTCCGAAAGGCGCTTGCCGCATGTATTAGTCCTAAAACCCCAAGACACATGATGAGAATTGAAGTCCCCAGCCACGAGAACTGGGATTTTACAGTTTACGAGTAAAAAGTCCAGGGGTCTAACATCCTGGACTCCATTGGGGAAATAACAATTTGCTATTGAAAATGGAGAGCACCCAGGAAGTACAAAGTCTATTGCCAAAATCTCACAGTTAGGAGACATTTGTTGAAAAGATACCACAGCCCTGTGGCAAAATTTTGAAGAGACTAAAGTTAGTAAACCCCCGCCTCTTGACTGGCGGTCTAGGCGAAATGAACGGTAATTTTTGATATGAAAATGTTTGTCGGTTGAAAGCCACGTTTCTTGCAGAATTATGACAGCCGGATTAAGCTGAGTAGAAAGGCAGTGTAAATCTGTGGAAGCGGAAAGAATAGAGCGACAGTTCCACTGCAGAACTCGCAACGACGCTATGGTTGCGAAAGTCTAGCAGCAGCAACTACCTGCTCCGAAATGGTATCCTTGGGTTTAGTGCCAAGCTGCTTCTTCTTTGATTTGGGCTGGCTGCCCAGAGAAGACAACGAATTAGACATGGGGGACCCACTGCGCTTAAGAAGCCGCGCATCAGGCTCCACCATCTCGGAATCATACATTATATCAACATCCCTCGAAGTACCCGAGGTAGGTACAGCGGAAGGGACAGAAGTTTGTTCCTGGGGTTGTGATGCTACTGGTATTGGAGACCGGATAAGAGGAGAGGGAATTGCTGTCGAAAGAGGTGCCAAACTAGCCTGCACGGCATGTGTAAGCTGAGCCGCTAGAACATTTGTAGGCACTTCGACACACTTGCGACAATCTTTTCTACCATTTTAGACATCGAAGCCTCCACAGCAGCCGCAATTGCCTGGGACAGCGTTGAGTCTAACATGACACCTTGCCGAGCGGTCACACCGGCATAACCGTGGGCACGTTCTTTGACCTCTGAAATAGCGTCACGGTGCGAACAGCGTTTCCTTGCAATTATTTCCAGAATTTGAATTTCCTGAGCTCGAGAGGGACAATTTGAGTAGTTTGCAGAGTGAGCACCGCCGCAAAGGCAACACTTCTCATTCTTCTCAGTGCAGGTGCTCGTTGAATGACCATCCCCACAGTTGCAACACCTCAAGCTGGATTTGCAACCGCCGGCGCTATGTCCATAGCGCCAGCAGTTGTTACACTGCAGAGGCCGAGATGATAATGGGTCTACCCGAAAAATTAGAGGCCATGCCTTGATTTCAGAGGGGCAGGAAGTGCCGGCAAAGGTAGAAATCACTGATTCAGTGGGCATCCGCAAGTTGTTTACATCCCGGCTACAGCGGTGCACAGCAACAACACCTGCAGCCGACAGAAGCTCAAGAGGCTCTGCCGGAGACAGGGAAGAGTCTACGCCTCGTACAATACCTTTCGTGCACGCCAGATGTGAAGGGATGAAGGAACTTACCCGAAGGGAGGCAAAGGATGAGGAGTTTAGTAAATCTCTTACACAGGCGAGGTCTGGCGATCTGCACAGAATCCCGCCGCGTCCAAACTGGCGAACGTCTGAGATTGACTCATAATGAGAAGTCGCCGACTGGAGAGCAGCCCGAACAGCACCAGGGTTGTTCATCTTGATAGCACCACCATCCTTAGGCACCAGCGCGACAGAGATACTGCCGACACCACTGCGGAAAAAAGCTTCCAACGGTAGGAGATCAGTGGACAGAGAAGCCGACCAGAGGGAACTCCCCTGGCCGGGAGACTGGGTGGACATAGCCCGGGCTTACTGCCTTACCGCGCAAAGACGCAGAGAGAAAATGCCAAAATCAGCCACCCGAAACTTAGCCGATCGTTCCCAGCAGAGCAGAGCCGTCGGGGCAGCGATGAACAGGACGAACGCCACTGGGTCGAACGATGTCCTCCTAACAGAGCGAGAACAGAGCGTCCCAGACTGGGACAGCAGGAACCTGCAGGAAGGAGCTGGGGCGTAACCGACGAAAGAATGGAATACAAGAGCGCCCCCTTTGAAACGAGGTAGTAGCAGTTGCCACCATGCTCGGCTTTTTTGTCCTTAAAATTTTATTTACATTTCTTTCATTGTTTTAAAAATTGCTCTATATCTTCGCCGTTTTTTAAATAGAGTTTTAAGTCTGCAATTCAAACATTATATAAACTCTGCTTTTCAGTCACCAATCTTCCAACCGTTTTTTTTCTAACTTCCCTCTAAACTTGGCCCGCCGCGTACCGGCGGGAAAGTGAAGTAGCGGCCAATGAGGCAGGCAAGTGGACCGTTGCTGAGACGACGATACCAGCTGCACGCTTCACTCCTGCGTCCTCCAAGAAAGCCTCGGTGCGGAAGTGTGTCTTGGTGCTGCTGATCCTCAGCCTGCCTCTGCGTGTTCTGGCCCATCGTCAACTCTCGGTGAGGCCGTTCCGCGAGTGGGGAATTTGGCCAGGTTTTTCCCCTTTTGAATGTAGGCGTCGTGCCTGTTTAGGCTTGGGGCAATGACTATGTCTTCTCCGGGCACAGGTCCGGTAACCTGGTTCGCCCGTTTGCTGGCTGAAAACATGCCGCTAAAGTCTTTTTTCCAAAACGGTGTCAAGGATACCCCTGTGGCGCTGCTCCTGTAGGAGATGGTTTGATTAAGATCAAAAACTCGCTTGTGATCCAAGAGCAGCTGAAGGCTGCGACCAGCTGCTATCTTGAGATTTCTGAGGTTCGACCATGTGGCAAAAGAGGAATTTTCTGCAAATCAGGTAATTAGGATTGTGTTGCAGACTTGCTGCAGTGGACTTCATTCGCCTCACTCCCTGGGAAAGTGTTTATTCCTCAGCAACTTGCCGGCGTAAAAGGAATAATCCGCGGTGTGGTTCCCTCCACTGCGCGAGAAGAATTTCTTGCAGATTTTTATGATGCCGGTGTTGGCATGCTCTAAGTTTACCGCGGCTACAGAGAGGCTGGATGCTCTCGTATTTCAACTGAGTCTGTTATAGCAAATTCTTTGGGGCCCTCATGCCCATGTGAAATCACTCTGGCCCATTGTATACTGTGTTGACGCTTTTGCAGCCCCGACAATTAAAGTGTAAGAAATGCTGGCGTTTTGGTCACAGTGGCAAATCCTGCAAGTCAGCAACGCGCTGCTGCATTTGCGGCGGGGATCATGCTTCAGAAGTATGCACTTGTGAGTCGTTTAGGTGTTGCCTTTGTCACTCTGATCGCACAGCTGACGATCCCACCTGCCCAAAGCGTGCCGATAAACTGTCTGTCTTGGACATTACTCAGCCCGAACGGTGTTCACGCGCGGATCCTTGTGCCCTTCTCGACAGACGACAGAGCTCGTATGCAAATTTTGTCCGCACGACCATGCCGATATGGAGACAAGCTTAACAAAGTCGGTCGTCGCTGCGGTGGAGAAGGCTATTGCTTGTGTACTTGACCGCATGATCAGTACGTTCAGTGATGCTTCATCTCAAGTAATCTTCGCGCAGGCTGCTTCATCGGCGTTAGGTAACCTAACCTTGTCTACCGGTCCTCCCTCCTATGTAACTGTTGACCATGTTCAACCAACCACCTCTTCTGCCTCCACGCCTGTGGGTGTAAATGTCTCTGACCCAGTCTCCCTCTCTAACGCTTGTGATTCAGATGTTGAAATGGCATCTTCATCTAAGGAGCGACGTTTTCCTCTTGTCCTTCTAAATCAGACCTTCCGCATGTCAAGATCAAGAAAGTTTCGCAAGGAACTCCAAAGAAATCAGATGTGTCGAAAGAGGCTGTTGCTGCCTCATTTTTAAAGCAGTAATCACGTCGGGTATTTCTGTTTTCCAGTAGAATTGCCGCTCTATCGCATCTTCTTTCACGATTCACAGCAGCTTATTCTTAATTTTTCTCCTGGAATCATTTTACTACAAGAATCGTTGCTCTCTCCAAATCGTCCTAATACAATTAAATGTTACTTTGTTTTTAGAGCTGATCGCCCAAACGGCAGGGGCGGGGGCTTGGTAACATTGATTTCAACAAAAATGCTCCATCGTGCTAAAGTGTCTCATAAATTAATGAAACCTGATGGTGAGATTGTTGCAGTTGACTTCCTTGTGCCGCAGTGTGTCCCTGTTGCAGTTGCGAATACCTACTTCACCGCCAGAGTCCGTAGGCAACAACATATAGTTCTGGCTGAGGACTTCAATTCGCATCATGTTTTATGGGGTTTCAAGACAGAATACAGTGGGCAGTTACTTTGGTCTTATATGTCGGCAAATGGTGTGTGCTGTTACAACAATCGCGCCATAAATTACATGAGAGCAAAATCTCGTTCAGCTATTGATTTAACGCTAGCTGTCAATTGTATTGGGGTAGCTTCATGGTCTACAATTAACAGCAGTACGTCAAGTGACTACTACCCAATCACTTTCACAATTGCATGCAGCCCGCATGGGGCGATTGGTTACGCACAAAAGTAGTAAATAATACGCTGTTCCAAAGACTTCTAGGTGAGGCCTTCTCGTCGGCTGTTCCCTCAGATAAGTCTGACCGGGGTCCTCAAATGTTAACTTCCGTATTAGACGCCACTCGGCGATCAGTCTTTATGGTTCAGTCAACAGTTAAAAATAAGACTCCTTCGAGCTGGTGGATTGAAGCCCAGAAAAAACCTATCGTCAGGAGAAAGCAGCATGGAAGAGCCTTGCGCATAACCAGTGCTCTAAGAACTGGATAAATTACAAATTATTTGCAGCACCTTTTAAAAGAACCATATCTAGGGCTATGAATGAATACAATGAAAATCTGAACACCTATTTGTCGAACCCAGTCAAACGGAAATCTCTCGATAGATACATGGAACGTACTGACGTGTGGTTCACGTCTTATATCGTTCAGTCCACAGTGCTGCCCCTCGGGAAGAAAAAGACCAATTGGAGTCCATAGCTCAAGGCCTTGTTGCGCGTTTTCATGTTCGCACTGCCTTTCCTTCGACTCCATTCCAATTGAGTGCAGACTTCACTGAGGTTTCTGTATCTGATTTAGCATCTGTAGTAAATTGTCTGCAGTTTGATGCCCCTGGGGTTGGCGGAGTGACAGTTGGCATGCTGAAAATGTTAATGCAAGACTTAGCCCCGGACCTCACGCAGATTGTAACTTCGTCTTTGGAAAATGCCCTGATTCCACACAATTGGAAAAAGGGAAAATAATTTTATTGCTAAGACCAGAAAAAGGGGCTTGATCTCGAAAATATTCGGCCGATTTCTCTCACGACAAATTTGGCTAAGCTTGCAGAACGGGTAATCTACAGCCGCCTCACCTTCAGTGAGGCTTCAGTGAGGCACAGATTGGTTTCCGCAGTGTATGTTCAATTTGTGCCGCGCACATAGACATGTAGAGCCGTATTAGGGTTGCTATGAAGCAAAAAGAGGTATCTGCTCCAGTTACTTTAGATATTGCTAAGGCTTATGACAGCGTTGAACACAGCACTCTGCTTCTAAAGCTACCTGGCGTACAACGTCCTTGGTGCTTCTTCGCGTGGGTAAGGGAGTTCTTAAGGAACAGATCATTCTTTTGCACTAAAGGTACGTTAAATTATAACACACACGCCCCGTCTAGAGGTGTCCCACAAGGCTCCGTTCTTTCACCGTTGTTTAATACAATCATGCCAGATATCCCTATTTACCCGATCATCAAAGTTCGTGTGTGCGGATGATATTGCTTTTTTCGCTTCTGGCAAAAACATTCACATCCTGTATCAATTGGTGCAAGAGCATTCAAATGCTCTGGAAGTTTGGCTCGACAGCCTGATTATAACTGTAAATGTCAATAAGTCTGCTGTCCTTGTTTTCCCACAGTCATCTCCTCTTTACATTTCTTTGTCGTATCACTCTATTCTAATCTCGCAAGTTGATTCGGTTAAATACTTGGGTATATTATATGACCCGCAGTTAAACTTGCTGCCCTATATTAGAAGTATTGTGCTTAAAGGTGAGCGTGCCCTTGGCCGGTTGGTTATGATCAGCAACAAAAAATTTGGTATGCGTCGGGACACTTTGCTTTTTCCTTATAAGGCCTATGTGTAGCCAATACTTGAATTCGGCTCTATTCTCTTTTTCTGGATGCCCAAGTTATAAGCTTGAACTCCTGTATGTTATGGAGCACCGCGCTCTGCGCCTTTGGTTCGGTCTTCCTAAATCTGTGGCGAGTGGAGACGCGGATACCTGATCTAGATTTGCGGTTTCAGCTTCTTACTGTGTGGTCGTTTTTAAGGTATTTGGAGCGTGTTCCTGTATTGGCTAAACCCATATTTGCAACGAAAATATCTGTATTCTTTTGTACTTTTTGGCGTAGGCGTAAGCGCTCTCGTGTTGTGTTCTTTAATTCCCTGCAGTCAAAAATTTCTGTATCAATATATTTGATAGTCGCAGTTATCCACCGCCGCGCTGATACTGTAGTCTCATTCGATGACAACCTCCCAGGCAATGCAAAAATCTTCCTCCCAGTGTATTAAATGGGCTTATTGAGGAGTACATGGATAATTTTCCTAACCATATTGCAGTTTTTACAGATGCCTCTAGGCAAAATGAAAAGGCAGCCATTGGCATTTGCTCAGTGGCTCTGAAAAGGAGTTTTTCATTTCGGGCCCCTGACTGCACCCCTATTTTTGTCGCCGAGTTTCTGGCCATTGAGTTGGCTTTAATAAGGATTTCCTGCAGTATCTCTCAGGTCATTATATTTTAGGACAGCCTTTCCACCTTGACAGCGCTGGAAAAATTTAGGGATACTCTTATGAGCCGTTCCCTTCGATTTTTTTATTCCACCACATATTACAGAGGTACGTTTTCACTGGGTCCCTGGGCACGGTGGCATTGCTTCTATTGAGAGGGTTAATCTTTTAGCGAAGTCCGCCCTTCGGGGACCTATTGTCCCATTCGTCCCTAATACTATCTTCTTGACTGCAGCATACTTTAAAACGATTCCAGCGCCTCCACTACCTGAGCCATTAGCCTTTTCTTGCTGTAGCGGATTTTCAACACCTGGCATTTCCTTGGAGTGTGCGGATGTGCAGTTCAAGGAAGTGTGAGGCGGCCATGACCCTCTTGCGGTGCAGAATACCGCGACTAAATCTCTATTTATGTCGATCAGGGTTATCGCTGACCAACCTCTGTGAGTCTTGTGGCAAAATTGAGTCAATAGATCACTTTTTCTTCTTTTGTCTTTGGTTCGCTTTTCTCCGTAGAACAGACTTGGAGATCCCCATACTGGGGCTACCTCTTTCTATTCCGATCCTTCTCTCCTTCGGAGCAAGCGCCAAGGGATATGCCTTGAAACCTGTGCGCAATTTTATTCACGGATATATAATTGCATCAGGTAGGTTCTTATGCTAGAATTTGAATTCACAGCTTTTTCATTTCCGTTTTTTTCACATTTTTAATGCAAATTCGAGCCTTCTTCAGAAGACTATTAAATTACTCCACTCCTTATTCATGTGTGCGTTTCTATCAGCAATGCACCCTGGCCAATCCTCCGCCGTGGGTACGTGCCATTCAGCCTGAGGACATCATCATCATCATCATTAAAGCTCTGCATGAATTGAGCGCGCGTAACGGGCCCTGCTCCGCCTTATAAATCGTTTGGACACTTTTCATAATTGCAGGATATTTGCTTGTCACCGACGCTCACCAACCTGCTTTCCTAATCGCCTTACCGAGAGAACGTGTGTTAATTGAGTACCATTCGCTTAACCGTTACGCGGATAGCGGCTAGCTCTGTCTGTGTTTTAAAATGTTTTCAAATATCGGCCACCGAAGAGGTATCCTCTAGCTATATCCTCTTATAGTAGTACCCTGCGTCGCAGGTAGCAGGATGGATACCTTTCGATATGGCATTGGTGGTAGCCTATTTGGAGCATTGATAATCAGATATATTTCACCGATAGCTCGGAGTGTCAATGTTCGCCACCAAGCAGAGCCTATCAAGCTGTTCTCTGGAATGCGTAGCTCCATCGTCCTATTGTTTACTTCGTTCCAGAGCCGCCATGGAGCAAGATCACCCGAAGCGGTCTTTGATCGCCCAGTTTGATGATATCTGCGGGCGCCTTTCTTCTAACACAGGCAATGGAGATGAAGGTGCAAGAGCCATTTTTCGAATTTTTCTCTTAACTGCCCACAGGGTGGTACGCAGAGTGCAGTATCATTTTCATAGTGCTCGCATGCATCTTCGCGGTTTTGTTTGCGGGCAGGAGATACTGCTCGCGTCTTGTCATGTGTGCACTTTAGTCTCAAAATCAGTCATTCTCATTGAAAACAGCGGAACACATGTCTTACAGCAGCAAATGTAGTCTGTCAGTTTTTTTACGCTAGCGAACTGACGCGGGAGCTGCATGGGGAATGCTCTTGGGCCAAGAATTCATGAGCAATTTTTCTGGTAAGAGCAATAAATTTGTCATGGTATGCAGGCGACCGCATCATTCGACTGTGGGTGCAGAATTTTACGCTCTAAAGGTTATTCTGTGTATTTTCCAGAAATGCTTTTGGAGTTTGTGCGAAATCAGAAAGAGTGTAAGGAAGGTTGGCATGCTGCTGAAGTTGAGAATTCGGAGTTGAAGACGCTCATTACCACTCTGACAAAAAAGAACCTTGAGCTGAAGCAACAGTCGGCAAACGCCAGGTACGTTCAGCAATGTTCCGCTCTCAGTGAGGCTGCGTTTAAGGCCGCTAGCTGCAGGCACAGTGGAAGCTGTCATGTATGGGTGATTCTATCAATTGCGTTACGAAAATGTAGCTCTTGTAGGTTGCAAGAAATCATAATCTCTTTGGCTTAATAATTCAAAAATTAATTTCAGCAGGCAGTCTTGACCTATATCACAGCAGCTGTGTTCCAAAAACACTGAGTTTAAATCTTGTGTATCTTGCTGTGCTGACCTAGGCCTGTTTAGCCTGTGCTGTTAACTAACACGACAGATTGAGTGCGTTAGTGTGTCATTACTTTAAATGTTTCTTGGTTAGAAATTAGTGCTCGTGTTTCCCTTGTCTATGTCGTGTGTTCATGTAGAGTTGCGCATTAATTTTGAACTACGCAACCGTGTTTAAAAAAGGAAAGCTGAGCGGATGTACAGTCCTTGTTGTTTTCTCACTTTCAAAATTTAGCACTCGCCAGCCCCGCTTGCTTCTTATTCACCTCGCTACTGCGTTCAGTTAGCCTCCTTCACTTTTTTTCCTATCCGTCAATCCTAATCTTTCATCCTATTAGAAACCGATTAGATATTGCAATCCAAATGTGGGTGCTAGCACATTGTAGCAAGTATCACTTGTTGGAATTGCCATCTGAAATAGTGCGACAGACCCTACAGGTGGTACATTGGATATTGGCTACATGTGGATTGAAAGAAACAAAAAGTTGTAATATCTATTACAGAGATTTCTTGAAAAAAAGAAGCGATTCCTTGGTATTACTTATTGGCGTTTTTCTAGTAATAACGCACAATGGGCTAGAACAGAAGTCGCTCTATAGCACCAACTTGCCAGCCCTAGCAGTCAGAGCTGTGACCCGCAACCCGCGGTGCGGTAAGTCGCAACCACGGCGGGTTCGGGCTAGATGGGACAAACACGAGTATTCCACTCGAATGAGCGTTTATTGCTCCCGAGCAATACAAGCAGCAGCAAGCAACAAAGCAACCGACGCAACGAGGGAGTGTTCCGATCGCGTTCGGGGGTGAAATGCACACAAAGAGTGGAACGCACACAAAATGCTGGGGGAGGAGGGTTCCGCTCACCCCGCGTGAATCCTCGCTCACGGCCCGCGGCGGTCAGTTCACACGCGGTGGCCGGGCGGTAACGGCAGCGGTCTCCGTGGCAGATCTGCGTCCGTGCGTGTGCACAGCTCCCACCAGAAGGCGAGCGGGCCCCGGGAGAACCGCGTGACCGCGCCTTCTCCCGGCATGTGGAGAGGAGGTCTGTCCGTGATAACAGGGGAAAGAGGGAAAATCTCCGCGGCGGCATCGCTGCGAGGGCGCGAAAGGAAGCATGGGCGGCGTGAGTGCCCTTTCTCGCAAACCTCCCGAACGGCGCGCGCATAGCATCGCGTGATAATTACGCGCGGCCGTTACTATTTTTTTTATTGGACAGAGGATTCGCGTGTATCCCCACAGCCTTAGTTGGTTTTTCTCATCCTGCTGCGAATTAACCAGGTTCAAGTCTTCTACAGAAAAAAAGCATAAAAATCCTGTAACACAGTCACAGCAAGTGCCGTATCGTCCGTTAATAGCTCCAGTTTTCTTTCATAATTTAAAGATGATCATGCACGACGCTATTGAAAAAAAAACAATTACTAAAGTGATACAAACTTATTCTTGATTGTTTTCCTTTTACCTGAAATTTTCGTGCACAATACTCTAAAACTGGCGACTGCCTCTTCCAGAACAGTTGCAGACAGCATCATTGCGTGCTTTCTTAACGAATCTTAACGAACCAAAAATTCGTTAAGATTCTTCATTTATGAAAGTTCAAAATTAAAAGCTGTGCCGTCCTGCAGGCGCGTATGACGCACGCAGATGGTGAGTTGCAACAGCACGGTTTCCCGAGCTTTTGCACGGACATCCCCGCAGAGGGTTATTGGTGAGCACTGCGCCGCAACGGACCCGAGCACCCACGCTTAGCCATGCGTGGCAGCATAGTGTCTGGGGAAATGGGATCCTGGTGGTTGAGCCGATGCCGAGCGTTTGGACCTTTAACGCCTCTCGGCAGCTGAAACACACCACTTTGGCCCCAGCTTCCTGCAGACGACACCTCAAACCTGAACCGGCCGGCCCAAATCCAGTTGCTTTTTCCTATCCTCCCTCTATATTTCACATTCCTATCTCTTTCTTACATCTCTCCTGTCTTCTTCTCCCTTTGTTTTTGCTTCTTTTTTTCAGGTGGGAAGGGTTAATCTCGGGTGGCGAACTACCTTGCCTTTCGTCATATTGGGTTATAGTGGGGGTATAGCTGGCGTGGGCAGGACTTGCTTGCGAGGGCCTGTCAGGTCCCCTAGTCAGGCTTCGTGGTGGGTGGTTCCACCTCCCCCAGAAATTGATCGAACTCCAAAAAGAGTGCGGACCGAAGACGTAGCTGCCCAATGCTTCCTAAAAACGAAAGACCTTTCCAAAGTATCGCGTCATACACGGTGTAAAACTCAGACAATGTCCAGCACTCAAAACTGTCCACCATACTCTTAACAGGGGACGTTCCTATCTCACAAAACACACGCAGAGCCCTAAATATCGTCCGAGGAGTGATATATAAATTGGACTTTCTCGTGTTGACTGAAGTAGAAGTGCTGGACGAATTCAAAGCTCTAAAATTTGTCATTGTATTACCCATAAACATCTGGAAGGTTAACAAAGAAATAAAAACCGAATATCTAGTCCTCACATTCAACTCGAGCACACTCCCAGAACACATTGAAGTAGGTTATTTTGAAATTCAGTCACACTATGTGCGCAAACCCAGGACCTATTTCAACTGCCAGGGATTCGGCCGTGGATCGCAGAGTTGCCATGGCAGAAAACCCTGCGCGAAAAGCCCCTCACATCAGCCTGCTTCTTATTAAAACTATGAAGCAGTAGCACAATGCTAAGCAAATTGTGAAGATGCTCACCCTGCCTACTGAAGGTCTTGTCCAAGATGGGAGACTGAAAGAAAATTATTTACTCTGAAGCCAAAAGAAACAATTTCAATCAAAAATGCGCGTAATTGGCTGTCGCACAATACGCACATTATCAACAAGTACTTTCACTGCAGGAATCAATTTCACCGATGAGCTGAAATTTCTCATCACAAAAGGCTCCGGCCAATGCCCAGGTAAAGGCTGGGGCCGGGTGGCCTCCCGCCCCGGGATTCGGAGGGAAGGCTGCCCTGCTACCTCTGAAAAAGGGCCCGCCAGCCCCTCAGTCGGTCGCCTGTAAGACTTCCCCCAGAGGGAAAGGCCTACAAACCGTACGCCTTTGGGTTCACTGGGGGCCTGCAGAGCCTTTAGCGCAGGAATGGACAGAAAGCAAAACTTGCCTCCATTGCAATGGCAGCACAGCTCTTGAGCGAAAAAGAAATGAGAAGGCCCCTTTACCTGTACCCCCAAAACCGGTATCTTAAGTAACTACACTCCCAACAATCGCCCAACGTGGCGTTCATTCCACACCGCAACTCCCGTGGACAATTAAATAACCACAATGACATCAAGTAACTTTTTAACACATTTCCCCCATGCGGCTGCGCTGCTACCGAGAGCAAATTTATAGGTTCTCTGGAGGTATTGCTACTGTCACCCACAACGGTGAGGTAACCCATGAAATCGGGTACGAAAACAAAATATAACGCTTTTGCAGTCACTGTCCTTCATTTTAAAACAAACACGATACATTCTGTATACCTCGAAGCAAACTTAACAGTAACACTGCTTGATTTAGAAGCACTTTTTAAGCCGCTACCAGAGCCATATCTGGCCGTTGGAGATATTATATCCGCTGTGGTTTTAGGGGAAGTGAACGAACTGACACGAGAGGTCGTATTATAGAGGATCTTATTCCATTCAAGAATGTCAGCCTGCAGAATACAAGGAAACCCACAAAGTGCTCTTCAAGCTCTGGAAAAATCAGCTGCATAGAGCTGTGTTTTTGTTCACACTCTATTTTTGTCAATTTTAAAAGGAATGTTCTCCTTAACAACTACAGAAGTGATCACCTTCCTGGAGAAATTACCTTGTCATCAGCACCTTTACTGAAAGTAAGCCACGTCGTTGGAAGCTCCACGTAGCTGACTGGGCGCTATTGAGAGTAGAGGTCACGCTGCAGAAATTATTTTCGTATCATCTTAGGTTAGATGAACTGAATGAGATGTTTAAAAAACTATTATAAGTGCTGCACGCCTAGCCATTCCTCAGTGTTCGGGAATGCCATCACCAAACTTGAGGGTGTGGCATAAAGAAGACTGCAGAGAAAAAAAGACCTGCGGAACTTTTCGTTGGTAGCCAACGGCCGAAAACCTTATATGTTTTATAAAGACGCGAACAGAAGCGCAACATATCAGTCATATTGCGGAAAAAAAATCCATGTCATAGCTATTCATAATCGATACACAGCTCCTTCGCATCCCAAAAAATGTGGGAGCAAGCTCATACACTGAATGGCATCTTCTACCCTTTCATATCTATCTTTCTTACATACCTTTACACACAATCAAGTATAGAGGAACATGCAGACATCTTAAGGGAACATTTCCCAAGCGTTTCCAGTTCACACTACACACAATCATTTTTGAGATACAAAAAACAGCCCTAGAACAAGTGGTGGCACAAGAATATATAGAACAGTTTTCTTACAGTTCATAAAATAAAGAGAGCTTTATCTGCCAGTGAAGAGACTGCACCCCGCTCTAAACAGATACATTTAAAAATGCTTGGACATCTTCCTCAGCCTCCTGTGGAAGCCCTTTTGCGATGTTTTAACAAGGTGAGGACGTAGTGAAATACACCCAAAGACTAGAAAAACGCCGTTATTCTACAGTTCTTGAAACCCGCAGAAGCGCCAGGCTTCCCTACCAGTTACAGACCCAAAGCCCTTACAAGCTGTCTGGCTCGATATTTCGAAAGCCCTGTGAACATTTCGCTGAGTTTGTTTTGAACCTCATGAGCTTCCGAGCATCAACCAATGCGGATTCAATAAATGCATGTTCAACAACTGATCATCTCGTCCGCCTGGAAAACTCAGTACCAGCACACATACAACACTGTCTGGCAGTTTTCTTCTGTATGGAGAAAGGTTACGATACCACCTGAAGGCTCGGGATTCTCCGTGACATAACAGACACAGGAATCCGTGGAAGGATGCTGAACTGCTTGAAGTATTTTGTCTGACGGCTCATTTCATGTGCTCCTTGGTTCAGCGCTTTCCAAAAAAAATTGTTGAGGAGAATGGTGTGCCGAGGGGTGTATTTTAAGTACTACGCTCTTTGTCCCAAAAAGGAATTCTATGGCTAAAATAATTCCAAAGTCAGAGGTGTATTCAGTATATGTCGGCGACCTCCAAACTGCATGCACATCATCAAGCTTAACAACGTGCAAGAGACAGATACAAATCGCATTAAACAGAGTAGCGATTTGGGCAGACAAATGCGTTGTTCGCCTCACAAGAAGACGCAGCAGGAACCTTAAAGGAAAGAAGCAGGAACCTTGCAGAGTGACCCCACTCTGCATCTACATGAAACTATATTACTAATAAAAGAAGAACGTGCATTTTAATCATATTGTTGCGGGAAAGAATATATTTACAGCTATGTACACCAGCGAAGGAACAGCTACGAGCGGCACTCAGAACACAGTCAGAACTTCGTCTTCGTCTTCGTCCACCCGTTCACTCGCTCAGTCTCGTCGTCGGCTTCCCGCTTCAGGACCCCGGCTAATGAGACGCCGTCTCGGCGTTAGAGTGGCGACGTATGAACGTCGTGATAAGGTTTTAGGCGGGAGACATGGACGACGTCGGTGGAGGGGCCGGAGCAGATGGCGAGCACGCAAGGGGTGCAGTTTCATAGTTCACGTCGGTGACACGGCGCGCGACACGGTAAGGGCCCGATAGTGAGGAAGGAGCTTCTCGGAGAGACCGACGCTGCGGGACGGCGTCCAGAGAAGGACGAGTGATCCGGTTTCATATTCGACCGCCCGGTGATGGCGGTCGTAGGCGGACTTCTGGGAAGCTTGTGAGGCACGGACCCGACTACGGGCTATTTGGCGCGCCCGCGAGGCCTGGGCGATGCCGTCCTGAGCGTAAGCAGTGGTGGCGACTGAAGAAGATGGCATGAGTGTGTCCAAAGGCAAGATGGGGTGCCGACCAAACAAAAAGTAGAAAGGGGAATAGCCGGTTGTGTCATGCCGTGAAGAGTTATACGCAAAAGTCACATAAGGCAAGGCAACGTCCCAATCTCGGTGGTCTGGTGAGACGTACATTGCTAACATGCCGGTGGGCGTGCGGTTGAACCGTTCCGTAAGCCCGTTGGTTTGTGGATGGTAAGCTGTCGCGAGCTTGTGCTGCGTGGCGCACGAACGAAGAATGTCATTAATCACCCGGGACAGAAAATAACCACCACGGTCGGTGAGCAGTTGACGAGGGGCGCCATGGTGAAGAATGACGTTTTGGAGAAGAAAATCAGCGACATCGGTAGCGCATCGGGTAGGAAAAACACGCGTGATGGCGTACCGAGTGGTATAATCAGTTGCGACAACGATCCACTTGTTGCCGGAGAGGCACGTCGGAAAAGGGCCAAGAAGGTCGAGGCCAACACGGTGAAAAGGTTCCGGAGGTACGTCGATAGGTTGTAGGAGACCGGCAGGCAAAGTGGAGGGCCTTTTCCGACGTTGACACAGGTCGCAAGCAGCAACCTAACGCTTGACGGAACGATACAGGCCAGGCCAAAATAAGCGGTGCCGCACTCGAGCGTACGTGCGGGACACGCCAAGGTGGCCGGCTGTCGGCAAATCGTGCAATTCTTCAAGGACAGAAGAGCGTAGATGTTGGGGTATGACGAGCAGCAATAAAAGACCATCGCAGGGTAGATTGCGGTGATATAAAATGCCATTCTGGAGAAATAAAGTTGAAGAGACGGAGATCGGTTTGCAGAGCGGAGGCCATCAAAGACAGGGCGTAAAGATGACTCGTGGCGCTGTTCGTTGGCGATATCGGTGAGAGCAGTGATAGCTAAGAGGCAGGGAAGGGTCTCAGCGTCTTCTAGGGCAGGTGGCTCTACAGGGTACCGGAATAAACAGTCAGCGTCCTGGTGGCGACGACCGGACTTGTACACTACAGAGTATGAATATTCTTGGAGGCGCAAAGCCCTGTGACCAAGGCAACCGGTGGGATCTTTTAGTCAAGACAGCCAACAGAGAGCGTGGTGATCAGTGACAACAGCGAATGAGCGGCCGAACAGGTACGGGCGGAAATTAGCTACAGCCCAGACAAGGGTGAGATACTCGTGCTCAGTAATGGAGTAATTTTGCTCTGCGGCGGAAAGTAGGCGGCTGGCATAAGCGATGACGCGATCTTGGCCCTGTTGACGTTGGGCTAGCACGGCGTCAATCCCATATCCGGAGGCGTCGGTGCGAACCTCTGTGGGAGACGACGGGTCAAAATGGGCTCAGATGGGCGGAGAGGTTAGCAATTGAACGAGGGAGTAAAATGAGTGCTCTTGAGCAGTGCCCCAGTTAAAGGGGGTGTCGTTCTTAAGAAGGTCGGTGAGGGGGCGAGCGATGCCGGCGAAACCTTTGATAAAACGGCGAAAATACGAGCACAAGCCGACAAAGCTGCGCACATCTTTCGACGACCTAGAAAAAGGAAAGTTCTCGACGGCATGAATTTTGACTGGATCTGGGCGGACACCAGAAGCATCAACCAGGTGTCCGAGAATAATGTGTTTGCGGCGACCGAATTTGCATTTCGATGAGTTCAGCTGGATTCCGGCGTTACGGAACACTGTCAGAATGCTGGAGAGGCGTTCGAGGTGCGTGGCAAAAGTAGGCGAGAAACCCACAACATCGTCAAGGTAACAGAGGCCGGTCGACCACTTAGAGCCGCGAAGAAGAGAGTCCATCATTCGTTCAAAGGTAGCCGGCGCGTTACAGAGTCCGAATGGCATGACTTTAAATTGGTATAAGCCATCAGGCGTCACGAAGGTGGTCTCTTTTCGCGGTCCTTTTCATCAACAGCAATTTACCAGTACCCCGATCGAAGATCAATTGAAGAGAAATATTTAACATGGTGATGGTTCGGGCTAGTCGGTATGCGTTATGATCCATAGCGCACCAACAAAACAGGGGACAAACACAAGCACTAAACTTCCACTACGGCTTTATTTGGTGCACACAGAATTTATACATTAAGTAAAGAACGAAACCAGTCAGATTAGACAAGATACTTTGTGAACAAAGCTTAAAAATCACATGCAATACATTTCACCGGTTGGCATACTGCTCCGAGGCTAAAAATGCCATATCTTTCTTTGTCAGTGACAATGACAGACTGCTGACGCAGCTTTCAGGTCCAGCTCCTTCGATTGCGGCAGCCTCGATAATTTCCCTTGTTAATCTATCGGCATTTCTGCCTATCACCTCGCATTCTTTAAAACCAGGCTTGCATTTATGAGCACGACAGTGCCGTGCCAAATTGCTGGAACCGCCATCCCTGACTTCCCTAAGGTGCTCGCTTAACCGCTCATTAAGGCATCTGCCTGACTGCCCAATGTACGCCTTACCGCATGAAAGTGGGATACTGTAGACTATATCTTCAGTACACTGCACGAAAGGGTTTCTATGCCGAATCGTGCAACTATTATGAAGCCTGCTGTCGGGACAGGTGGCCTTGCAAATGCGGGACAATTTTTCTGGTGCAGACATATACACCTTCACTCCCACGTTTTGTGTTACCTTCTTGAGGGAGTGTGACAGCTTGTGGATATATGGCACCACCACTACCTTGTTGCCCCCTTCGCCATCAGTTCCAGTCTTCTTGGCCTTTTCCTGCTGATGCAAGCTCTCAGCAACCGAAACTAATAAGTGTCTGGGGAATCCTGCTGCTCGGAGGCGGTCCACCTGCTTATAAAAACTACTTTTAATCAAGCATGCGCAGGACTTGCTAACTGCATTTGAAAAGCACGTCTTCACGACCCCTCGCTTGACCAGCCTCGTACGCGTAGACGAAAAGGGTAATAGGAGCTTCTCAGCTCTGGGCTCATACATCCAACAAACCTGCTGTCCCGTAACCAATTTTAGGTCAAGAAACCGAATAGTGCCCTCAACCGGAAGCTCATGGGTGATCTTCAGAGGGTGCAGACACTCAGAGAAGGTAGAAACAGCGGTTGCGGCTGTTACAGAAACATCTCTTTGGCTCTTACGAAGAACCACTAGGTAGTCATCAACATACCTAAACGTCCGAATGACAACAGCAACATCCAGTTTATTTTGCAGTCGCCTGTCTAGATTAGCATAGATTAGAAATATTTGGCGCCGTGGACGCAATCTAATGCATCATCGATCATCGGGAGAGGATACACGTCCTTTTTTGTGATGCGGTTTAGGAGCCGGTAATGAACGCAGAAGCGCCAGCTGCAGTCCTTTTTTTTTACCAGGACAACTGGTGATGCCCAAGAGCTTGACGAGGACTCGATGATGTCTTTTGCGAGCATCTTGTCCACCTCTTGATTGATGACGGTGCGTTCAGCGCTGGACACGCGGTACGGACGTCTGTGGATAGGAGCGGCAGCATCAGTGTTTATGCGATGCGTCACTACAGAGGTACAAGCCAAAACACGGGCATCAAAGTCGAAGATGTCGCGAACAGATGATAAAAGGCACATAAGATCATGAGCTTGCGTCGGCGGTAGGTCAGAAGAGATCATGTCGGCGTAGTCGTCTGTTGATTTCTCGGTTGATGTGGCTGCAGGCAACAGGCTTTGATGAGTAGAAGGTAAGCAGGTGTCCACGACTGATATGACACATTCGGCAGCCGGGCAGAGCGTGGCGAATTGGTTGGATAGACGGGAGTGGGAGCGGTTGGATAGACGAGCCAAAGTTCAGAACCGGAAGGTACGCTCGGTTGGCCGACATTGTACAGACAGTGTGCGCAAGCGCAATACTTCGCGAAAGGGCGACGTCAAGGTCCGGAGTGACTACGTAGGGACCACCAGGGACAGGAGGAACAGATGAGAAAGAAATGTAAGTGGCGGCTTTAGGCGTTAGACGGAAAAAGTCGACAGCAGAAAGGCGAGGTACAACTGGGGACGGTGACAAAGCAGAAAGGGGAAGGTCAAGCTGGACAACACTGGTGGCGCAGTTGATGAGGGTTGAATGCTCAGACAGAAAGTCGAGGCCAAGAATGACGTCATGAGGGCACTGGTCCAGAACAGAGAACAGAACGGATGTATGGCGGCCGGAAATGGTCACACGGGCGGTGTATAGTCCAACCACAGGAGGCGTTCCGCCGTCGGCAACGCGGAGAACGGCTGTGGGTGCCGGGGTCAGTACTTTTCTGAGGCGGCGTTGGAGGGTTGAACTCATGACGGACACGTGCGCGCCCGTATCGATCAGGGCTCTCACAGGGACTCCATCGACATGAATAGCGAGCAAAGTTTAGTGTGCGCGGAGCGCTAAGAGAGGATTTTGGGACTGGGGCTGTACTGCAGCATCACCTCCAGACACTGCAGTGTCTAGTTTTCCGCTTGCGAGCGTACGTAGCGGCTAGGAGAGGAGCGACGGCGTAGGGGCGAACGAGACTGCCGATGCAGGGGGGACGGGGAGCGGCTGGGGCGGGAAAACTGGCCGTTGACTGTAGCACTCTGCCGGACTGGAGGGGGCGTGAAGTGGTTGGGCTGTTCGTCGTTTCGGTGAGAGCTGAGAGGATTGTATGCGCAACGATGGGACCAATAATTGCGACAGTGACGGGAGATGTGGCCAATACGATGGCAGAGGAAACAAATGGGCCTGTAGTCGGGTGTCCGCCAATCGTTAGGGTTACGTCGACGTGGAGCGAAGTAGGAAGGTCGGTCAGGAGCAATCGCAGTGATGTCGGGTGGGAATGAAGGACGTACGGGGCTGACGGGTTGGAGTCCAAGATTTGCAAGCTTTTGACGGACGGCGGCTTGTACCACAGAGATGGTGACCAAGTGGTTGTCGCCATCACGTAGGTGCAGGGAGGCAGGAGACATGGCTTCGAGTTCGCATCGAATGATGCGGGTCACATTTTCTGGAGCGCAGGAGTTTGCCGGTGCAGCAGGTCTTCACATAAGGAAGCGGCAGCCGTTTTCGGGAGGCGTGTGTACGGCTGCCTAATACGCCTGCTTATAGCTTCCTCGAAGCGGCGACATTCCTTAATGTCGTCGACTGTAGTGTAATTCTTGTAGACGAGCAGGTGAAGGCATCGTCGGCGATCTCCTTCAACCCGTGAGCCACTTTGTCAGACTCGGGCATGTTATTCTCAACTTTGTTGCAGAGGGCCAACACGTCCTGAATGTACGAAACAGGATTCCGTAGAAGTTTGAGCTCGGGATGCAAGGTTCCTCTTAGCGGCGAGTGTTCGGCCGAGCGGCCGTCCAAACAGGTCGCGCAGTTTCTGCTTGCAGACGTCCCAGCTGGTCAAGTCATCTTCGTGAGTCTCGTACCAGACTCGGGTGGTGTCTTTTAGGTAGAAAATGACATTGGCGAGCATAAGGGTTGGATCCCAGCTGTTGTATGTATTCACGCGTTCATACATCTGGAACCAGTCGTCCACGTCAACGTTGTCGGTGCCAGAAAATGTCCCAGGGTCACGAGGAGCAGAAAGAACGAGTGATGGCATGGCCGAAGGTGACGTTTGCTGGCAGGCGTCCTGGGTCATAGTGAGCGAAGGCAGCTGTCGGCCGCTGCGGAGCTCCGTCGTTGGTAGACGTAGGGGAAAGGCGCACCTCCACCAAATATGTTGCGGGAAAGAATATATTTACAGCTATGTACACCAGCGAAGGAACAGCTACGAGCGGCACTCAGAACAGTCAGAACTTCGTTGTCGTCTTCGTCCAGCCGTTCATTCGCTCAGTCTTGTCGTAGTCTTCCCGCTTCAATATTATTAGAAAACTCTGATTGCTACTGCACCACAATACACTAAAAAAGAGAGCCTTCTATCTCGGAACATACTCTAAATGCTAAGAAGCATTGGGGGTCTGATGGAACATGTCTTCTGCACATGTATCGCTCTTTGAGATGTTCCCCCTCATATTATGTGTTCTTTTTGTATAGTTCAGAGAGACCATCACACTGAAGTACTGCATCCAGTCCAGGACTCAGGCCTACGCCTCTCATGTGGAGCATACAGGACATCTCCCACAGTCAGGCTGTATACAGAAACAAATTAACCCATAGTTGAAATCGCAAGAACTGTTCTAACTTGTGCGCATGGCCTTAAAGTAAGATCTCTACAAAACACTTCTCCTATCTACTTGTAACAAAACGTTCTTCTAGAATGATGTTCACACGCAAACCTCGAGCTACCTGGCAACTGGTCTTGAGATTTGAAGAGATATGCCAGAATATCAATAAGCATCACACACTACCTGCCATTGTTCAAAGACGAAATCCTCTACCTCCATGGTACAATTTTCTTGCAGTCCGCAATTTCACTTTTAAATGCATGGTTCCATAAATAAACTTCAGAAAAATATGTCATACATGAATTTCTTGCAATCGAAGAGGATTACAGTAGCTTTACGGAGTGTTATACTGACGGTTCAAAAACGGATGTTTATGTAGAAAGTTAAGCAGTTAGAGGGAATTGGAGAAAAACAGTAAGACTTCCACAGTGCGCATCGGTATTCACTGCGGAATGCTATACGTTTGTGTGTCCGTAGGAAAAATAGTAAAATAGAACTCACGAACAGTAATGTTTACGCAAACTCTCTGAGCCTAGTTACACCTCTTCAGTCTATAAATGCAACCACTCCGCTACTTGGTGACGTCATACACAACATCGTAACAGCCACACCTCAAGGATAAAACATAATACTCTGTTGGGCTCAGAGTCGCGTCGGAATAAAAGACGCCGCTCAAGCAAATGGCGAGCAAATAAGGAAAGTAAGTAACTCTTTAGGATTACGTGAACTTAGTGTATCGTAAATGAAACAAAAAGTGGCAGTTGGCTTGGAACAACAAATTAAATAACAAAACTACACTTTGTACAGCCTGTCTCAGGTGAATGGAAGTCATGTGTGCACAAAAACATTTGAATTAACTGATTTTCTGCCGTCTCCGTATAGGCCAGACACACCTTACACCCAACTTACTGCTGAAAATACAAGAGAGACGTGTTTCTGAAAAATGCGGATATAATCTTGCGGCTACTTCCATTTTATTCTCATTTTTACTCAGAAAAAACACTTTACTAAATTTAATAAGGAATGCATTTTTTTTCAGCCAACACAAATCTTACTGACAAAGGAATTGTTGACATGTCTTGTGTTTAAGAGAAGCAGGTATTCTCAAGAAACCAATAAACCTAGAAACGAACCTAAATTCTAAAGAAACTGCTTCGCTTGATATTTAAGACACCTCAGCGAGCTTCTCAATCCTGAGAAGCCGGACGACTTTATTTGGTTCTTTGGGACCAGCCAAGGATGGTTAATGAGGTTGCCCGACCCTCGTAAATTATTTTACTTGACACCATTGCTATAGTTTCTTTTTTGTCATCATAGTAGTACAAAGTAATGTTTTATTCCCTCTACACTACCGATGATTTTTCACATTTCTATAAAATTCTGCAGGAAACTTTTCTCACATGTTGAGCTTGGCACAAGATGGCCTTAGTTGCCTATGTGCCGTAAGCACCGACACACTACCGATGATTTTTCACATTTCTATAAAATTCTGCAGGAAACTTTTCTCACATGTGGAGCTTGGCACAAGATGGCCTTAGTTGTCTATGTGCCGTAAGCACCGACACAACACAAAAAGAACAGCCAAAACTGCGTCAAATGCTTCTAATACAATTGCATCCAAACCATCAATTCAGAGCGGTGTAATAATGTAATGTCACTATGACCTTCCCTGTGCTGGACTTGTAGCTTTGCAACAACAGCTGGGACTGTGCCTAAGGGGGCTGTGAAACAGATTTTCAGTGCATCATTTTGCGTTCTGGTTGCATAGAAGGAGTTATAGTGGTTCTATTAGCACTGGTTGTACCGCGTAAATTCCGGTTTTTAATATTTCAATTAGGTTGCAACACAAATTCATGGCGCTGATGGTGTCCAGTGGCGTTAATCAAGGGGGGGCAGGGGGTGGACGGGAGGGTTCTGACCCCCCTGCACTTAGGATGGCGAAGGACACTGCATGCGAGCGTCCACCCTTCAGATTCGCCCGTGTCTACACGGTCGGCATCGGATGATGCCAGCAGCAGACGCAACACAGGGAAGCCACTAGAGCGCAGAGGCCTCCTTCATGCAACAGAATGGCTCAGTACGATCAGATGTTAGGAAGGCAGCGCTGTCAAAATCACAATCTGACGAACATCAAAGGACATGCCATGGCTGCGTGTGACTCTGTTTAATTTGACTTCAAGCCTCTGATTTTCTTGCGTCGAGGCAAGCTGTGATTGAGACAGGCGTTAAAGAGTGGCACCTGATGTTGGGCTAGTTGGTCTTCCATGATCTTTGATGAACCAGAGTGAAAAGAGAACATACAAGCAGAAGGATGACGTTGACGGAAGCGCTTAGCTAACTACTTTTATTCCAGAAGTAATAGAGCTGGGCCTGAGACGTAGAAATGTACGCAAGAACCATTTTTATATAAAATCGTCACAAAAGATAGTAGCAAGGCAAAAACGATGTTATAAGTGGAAACGTTTCTGTGCGCCGATGAAAAAGAGAGAGGCAAAGCCAGCAAATCCTTAAGACCTTTTTCTATGATTCATAAATGCAAAGAAACAACAAAGGTTGTGAAGATAAGTGACCAACAAGAGACGTAAAGAAAGAAGGAAACAGAGAAGCAGAAACAGCAGTTCCCCGTAAAGAAGCGCCAAGCTTGGGTAAAGTGCTACAAAGCAGAAACAGACGGCAACAGAAACCTGGGCGCCCTTGGAGACACCCGAACGGCGGCGCCCCGAAGAAAGGCGACTAAAGACCACCAACAGCCCGGCGCCTTTAATTGGCAGTGACATTGGGGAGAGCCGCGCGGTCGGCTACAGACGGCGCTTCAGCTACACGCCCGCAAGCGGCCTCCTTCCCGAATGAACTCCAGATGTCAAACACGGCACAAGGGTAGGGGTAAAGACGCGACGACCAAACCATGTGCACTTGCGGGTGAGAGGGAAAGAGTGCCTCGTGGAGATTGAGGGTGAAAAAGCGTGTGGACGAGGCCAGTGCGAAAAGAACAGTCGTCGGAAGAAGACGTGTGTAATGCTTTTTGAATATAGCCAATGTCTTTGTTATCGTTAAACGGGTTTGTCCCTGTGTAATTTTTCCGCTGTTATTCGAACCTCAAAAGTTTTAAAGTTCAGAGTTGTAGCATTATCGCTAGATTTAAAAGAAGCTACTATATATACATTACAAGAGACACGGCAGAACCCTCGGCACCATAGCTACAAGATCATGATTTTTGTTCTGTTTCTCCTAGGATAAAAGTGTTCAGTTCAGCGCTTCCGTCCAGGTGATCCTTCTTCTATTTCTTTGTTGTTGTTTGGCGCTGGTTCTTGAGAGATCAAAGTTAAAGGGTATATTCCTGGGCGTTTGAGTGTCGACACCGTGCAAATGCCTCAAGCTTTCTTCGAGGTCTCTCTCTTGTTCAGACCTGGGGTACATTTTAACACCGCGCCAGACAGGCACTGACAGGTGAGACTCTCGTCTTGGCTGCGTCCATAAATCTACTTCGTCTCAGCTGGCCATCTTTGTTTAAAGATATAAAAAGTGTAAACCACATTGAACAATGTCCACTGCCGTCACTTTCTGTTCTAAACAGCCGGTCGGGTTAGAAAATTGCGAATGTCCTTTCAGCCATCTGGGGCTCACAGCTCCTATAAGTTAGAATTAAAACAACAACGGAGGCTATGAATATAAAGTGAGAAAGCGATGCTTCATCGTTAAATTCTGTAGAAATAGCACAAACGGTGAACTGTTAGATGTGAGGAAAGCTACCAAACGTAACTTTATAATCGATGCTAGAGGTCTGCCCGGGTGCGGCCCTGGTATCAATTTCTAAAGACCGGCCCTCGAGCCTGTGCAGGTCCGTTTGCATTTGATGATAAAACTTCGCCCGTGAATAAAAAAAGAGAACAACAGGTTGTAAACAAGCATCTGATCTTAGTAGTGGGTAAACAATCTGTAGGAAGCAAGAACTCGTATCAGTGACGAGTGCCTATTTGAGCAGGGCACAACCTAAAAAATTGGGTTACAAAAAGAGCACTGCATGCATTGCTTGGTCATTGCCGCTGTCGAGAAAATATTCGCTTTGCTGTAGCGGTGAGCCAGACCCCATACATTTAAATAATGAGAACAATCTACTTGGCGGTTACGGAGGGCTAACAACAGTTTGAGCGGTGATACGAGCGAGAGCACTGCAGGAAGATGTGCCTGTCGAGCCGCGGATACCGGCGCTCGATCCACCATGTCCTTGCTCCAACTGTATACACGTGCATAAACACTCGCAGTGCGAATTCTCACTGGCATATTATAGTTACTCACTTCGAAGCAGACTGCGGTAACAGTTTACGGGAGTTTTTTCTAAGCCGCAGTGCACGGGCAGCAAACGAAAGCACCTCCCTCATGAATTCGTCCTGTGACTCGATCGCCGCTATCGCTAGACCGCTGACATGGAGGAAATATTTCTTTTGCCCTGACTGTCAGGCACATTCACAAAATTTTAAGAGAGAACAGGTTAGGGGCGTGTTTTCTAAGCTCGAGTGCACACGCATCGGGACCGATGGGCACGTCGCTAGAGCGCGTCGCCTGCAGCCTTCGTTTGCTTGGAGGTTGCCCACTAAGCGATGGAGCGAACGTCGCCGCGTCGCCTCGCCGCGTCGCTGTTTTTCACGCACATGGAACTCACTCTTTGCAGTGAACAGGCAACCTTTGTGTGCAAACTTCCGCGACCTGCTCAGACACTGTTTTGTTTGGTCCCACCCAATGTCGTCATTCGGAAAGTGAAATTAGATTAGGGAGTAGCAGCGAAAATCAGGTCCAGGGCATCATTTTGTTTGCTTGTACTTTGAAATTTGTGCATCCAATAACTCCCGTTTCTATGCGCTTATTCCTGTATTTTTTTTTGGGTCGGCATCTGTGTGACATAAGAATTCACCTCAAGTATAGCTGGCATCTCTTCAAGCAGTATTTCACAGCCGCTTTAGTTAAATTTCTCGATGGTCTCTTTCATTTTGAATCTTTCAGCGTGCGTCAAGCAATAACCTTGTGGTTTTAGCCTTCGTTCTCAAATAGCCGCGGCAGCAAGCTAGCTACATAGCAATGGTACGCCATGTTCCTTCGAAAGCAACAATGTTATGACTCCCTGTCTCTTTTTCTATAATGCTTTGAGCACTATAGCTGTCAAGCATCGCGCTCTAAACTCATGAACCACCATCATTTGGTGATATAGAATCTGTACCTACAGTTTGCATATGCTGTAGATTTCTCGTGTGCTCTAGGGTTTAAAGCTAACCGTTCACCCTGTTCTAGTCTTGCGACATGCTCCTTCGGTAACATGAAACTGCCTGTATTTTCTAGGAGCTTATTTACACGTGAAAAACCTTCTAACCATCTGTTCCCTTGCTTCAGGGAGGCTTTGAAGAGAGAACAACTTCGTAGAGAAAAGTGTGAAAAGGAGGTGGAAGTACAGGTAGATTATTTTATTTTTTCTTGCTTGCGTGTGAGTGCGTGTGCGTGTGTACGTGTGCATGCACTTTCACATTTTCTCTGCTTTGCTATTCCAGAAAAAACAATTAGAAGTGGTTCGAGAGTTCCTCGAAAAGAAGACCAAAATGCTGAATAACATACTACAAAAGCTGCCACTACAAGAACCAGGTCAGGAGGCGAAGCTGCATCGCCGAGGCAACAGGTTAGAAACAAAATTGTTCAAACGTGTTGTTGTAGGGCCCTTAAACATTTACGTTTCTTTTCTTGGTCCAGGAAGAGGGTGGACTTTTACATATTTCATTTTATTACCTCCTCTTACCGGCGTAGATTAGTTGTGCACGCTGCTTTCAAAAGTGTGGCTAGGCTTTTCAGGTTCTTAACATGAACAAGTGCAAAAGGCTAGGAGGCACGCTGAAATAAAAGGTAAAGCGCAGGTACTGCTATAGTGTGTAATTCTCTCAAAAGCCTGTCGACTTCTCATGGTGGAATTTGAAATAGCAGACTGGATTTGTTATGCCATCTAGCTTTGAGTGGAATGCAGATATGGAAGATGTAATTATAACAGATCACATTGTGCTTTCTTGTGTAGTAGATTGGTGCCACTTATCTACTGACCACGAATTTGTTCGTTACTTTGCATGATCTTTTTCTGTGCTTATGCAGCATCTGGAAAGCTCAGTGAAATGCTTGATGCTTTTGAACATGGTAAGGTTATCCTGTGACTATTTTTATAGCCGTCCTGCAGCAGTGGTGCAACCACACTGTTAGGTGGTGGCCCAAGAACGCTAGGAATTGTATGCCCCTTCTCTAGCAACAAGTGTATCTGTACAGATTTTCAGAATTGAAATGGAACTGGAGAAAACATACAGTGAATCTCTGTCCGCACATGGAAATTGAAGCGCGTTATTGGTCCTCATGTGGCTGGTATGCCCAGCCTCATGAAATCTATGCAGAATAGGAAGCCTGGTCGTGTTTTTGCTGGTAAAACGCTTTCCTTCATTCAAATATGAAGGGTTTGTCACCAGGTACTGTATTGCTTTAATGTGGAGAAAAGATTACTGATGGTCCCTTGTGATAATTATGTGGGTTGGCTGTCTGCCTCCTTCTGTTGGTAAATGGGCTGTATAATAGTCAGTCTACGCCTTGGTGGTTGGTTTGTTGCTTATCATGCTGGTGCATTTCAGGCTGGAGGTGACTAGAAATTGCGGGGGCTCGATGGTTCCTTCCTCCGGAGGCTGCTTTCCGAAAAACAAAAGTGGCCACTGTGGCGCCAACAGCACTTCTCTGCCAGAGAAGAATAATGTGCACGGAACCGTCTTCAAGCGCCCATTACCGGTCGCCAAGAAAGAAAAGGCGAGTCCCCTTTTTCTTTTGGTTTTCTTCAACCAGATATTCTTCTTTTTAAGCACCTCTTGTTGGGCACAAGTGCTATTTTGATAACAGTAGATTGGCGCTCTGATTAGCTGTAATATCTATTTTTTAATCATGTACACTTCTCGGATCTGTATGCTGTGACGAGCTGGTCTTGCAGCAATGGCTCTGTTGGGCAAAAGAGCGAGCTTTTAAATGTTTAGGGTCTACTGTAGTGGTAGTGCTCGTTATAATTGTAGTGGGAAATACAGAATGTCAGTTGTAAAGTCTCTGTAAGTACTTCAGTGTTCACTTTCTCTATAAAGCATCGGCTCCTTCTGTGTTCATGCGGCGCATTTGCCAAAGTAGCCAGCACAGCCAGCTGGCCTCGGGACTACCATATATGCTAACCTAAAGGGTGCCACAAGGCTGGGAAAGAAAACTGAGAATTTGTTTTTTGAGGAAAGGAAATGGCGCAGTATTTGTTTCAGATCTGTGTAGGCCCCAGAACTGCGCCGTAAAGCAAGGGAGAAAGGGTAGTGAAAGAAGAGAGAAAGAAGTGCCGTAGTGGAGGGCTGCGGAATAGTTTCGACCACCTGGGGAAACGTGCACTAACATGGCACAGCACACGGGCGCTTCTTGCTTCTCGCGTCCATGGAAAGGGGGCCGCTGAAGTCTGGTTCAAACGCGGGTACTCCGGGTGAGCAGACGAGCACTTTAAGCACTGAGCCAACGCGTAGGGCTCTGGGAGAGGGCACAAATTAATGTGACGATGCTAATATTCAGCTTTGGAGGCAAAAGCTTGATTGTAATTTGGCGGAGAAGATCGAAGAGAGAGAATAATGCTGCAAGTTGAGCTAGTTGGAGGCAGTCTGTTGCGAACAAGTTTGTACGGCACGTACACCTGTGCAGCGGTAGTGCACAGCATGAAAAAAAACGGAAATGATAGGCGTTCTTTCATGACGAAAGAAATTGAATGAATCATCGTGCTTGAAACTTACATCTGCAACGGTCAAAACACAGCTGTAAGGGCACTGCATAGGAGCATTAATTATTTAGCTATTCATTTTGAAGGGGAGCAGTTGTAGTTGCATTATCTTGTCGCATGCATTAGTTGCAACCTCACGATGGCAGCGAACAGCAAAAAGAAGTTAACTTGTGAATAAGTGTTATGTCGTTAAAAGGGAGTGCAATTTTCATTGTCTAAAGACAACTGTCCTGCAAGTCCCTCGGGTGGCTCAACATCATCATCAGCCTGCGAACGCCCACTGCAGGGAAAAGCCCTCTCCCATATCTGTACAATTACAACTGTCCTGTGCCAGCTGTGGCGACGTTATCCCTGCAAACTTTTTAATCTCATCCACCTACCTTATTTCTGCTGCGCACTGCAAGACGATAGCGTGTAAGGTATATGCCACCATGAAAAATTCAGAGTAACCATCGATGCAGGAGTCGAGCACTCTGTGATTCTTGTCCTCGATTAAACTTGCAGTACTCTTTTAGTTAGCGTGTTTGGTTTGTGTAACAGTTCTTGACTGGACTTATATCCAGTTACTTCCAGCTTTTTCTTTTCTGAGCCATTCACGCAGTAAGATCGTGATTCAGTGGAACATTGTCCGTCTTCTGTCCAGGGGATAGATAAAGAACAGGCGCACATCAAAGGACCGGTTAGCAAACTGCAAAAGGCCGAGGCGATCAAGAACGGGAAAAAGGTTCTCGCTCCTTCCCGAGCGGTCAATCAACCCGTGACACCATGCCAACCACCACCACTGCCGACAGCTTCAGTGTCAAAACCGCCATGCTGTCCCACTGCGGGTGCCCCTCCACGGTGTCTGCCCACGAAACCGAAGTTCACCAGCGGTCAGTAGCGCTTTATACAGCATCGGACCCCACCAACTTCACTTCTCCCATAGATGGCCTCAGAGGGACTTCTGGAGTGGGAACTTTTTTTTTTTTACTTCAAGGAAAACACAATGGTGGGGAACTGCCGATTTCTTTATTAAAAGAGTGCACATTAAAATTTTATTTGGGTGTTTTCTTCTTCGTGATGATGCATTAAATGTTATGCATGAATCGCCCCATGGTATTCCCCTACGATTGTTCAATAATTTATAAGTTATGGTCTTCTGGAATGTTGTTTCAGTTTCAACAAGATGAAAATGATGGAGACGCCGAGAGGGCACTGCGGGACCTCCGCGGATACAATGAACCGTTTTCTGCTGTTCGGACAGGTCTCGCTGTGTACTACTGTACAATGTACTACTGTACAATGTACATCAAAAAATTCTATCAGCATCTCCGCCTGGCCTATTGTCGACCACAACCACGCAGCAGCTGAAGGAAGTCATGGCAACGTGAAGCCAGCAGCCCAACCCCTGAAAACTTCCGAGCCACCATTTACCGGACATAAAAGCAGTTACGTTGTTGGAATCTTCAGAGGGCTCGGCGGGACCACCGCGGACGCAATGATCCATTTGCTGCTGTTTGCACGAGTGTCGCTGTGAAATACCGTACTACGTACATCGACAAATTCTACAAGCATTCCCGCCTGGCTCGGCACCTGAAGCAAGTTACCGCAGGCCCGTGCAGAACGTCAGATTGGGTCCAATGGAGCCAAAATGTGGAACGTAGAAGGTAAAACTAAAGAAAGTAGCCGTAAAGTTCATTTGGCGAATGAAATGCAATACAAATCCAATTAAATTCTGCTTGAAACTCCCTGTTTTGGCATCTACTTTGATGTCTTGTTTTTAATTTGTATTTATACTTTTTTTAGTGTGTAAATATTTTTTCTTTTCTGTTCTATGTGCTTGCTTGATTTTTATTTTGGTTTGGTCTCCTCAATGTTTTTAGCAATTTGTCCTGTGTATTCCTCAAGCGTGTACTATTACAGTAGTACTGTTGCGTGTACATTACCAATATCTTTTCAGCCCTCCACCCTCAGCGGTGGAACCAGAATTTTCGTATTCGACCGTACATTAGCCACTGAAGCTATCGTGGCAGTTTGTACATATTTCTTGTTCTCTCGCAATAAAGTTTCTCTTAAAAAATTGGTATCACCTGTAGTTGCAGTTTTCGCATGCTGGAAAAATTACAAACAATATTGTCTCTTTCTGATAAGGTGGGGGGACGGAAGGAACTGCCCGGTACTGCGTTGAACTGAAAAAATCACGCCGCTCAAATTGCTGACCGAAGGTCTTTGTTGACGAGGAATGGGAGAAAGCCTAACCACAGTCCTTGTAGACCGAGTTTCATAAGCGTCAGTCGCAGTGCGACGTCCAAGTAACTTCCGACGTGCATGCTCGGCCATATTGAACGATACAATAGAAGTTAAATGGCCTCTTTTATTTATTGAAGATCAGCACTGAACGGCTGCGCTTGGATGTTCTAAAGCGCAAAAGCTAGCAGCGGGCTGCAATACAGCGGCGTTCTAAGTGTACTGCTGTATTGACCGGCACAAAGCCTAATTGCACCACTGCGTTCGCCTGGTAAAGGACAGAGCTCAGTTAACTTGGACTGCTTCGGCTGTCAGCGAGCACATTCCGTCGGATATACCAAATGGTGCTCCGCATCTGTTCGGGTTTGTTTTACCGCTCGCCACTGGACATGAAAGCATCATATGAGGGGCTGGAGAAAAACCTGTATTCGCTAGTTCGATGGGCTGCTCCGAGACTGTTAATGACGGTGTGCCCTCTCCTCCCCAAAACGCGTCTTACGCTATGATAAACTGCATAGGGGGATAGCATAATGGTTTAGGCCATTAGATTTTTAACACATAATACGTAGTAAACGGGCGGTTTTTCCATTAGTCTCTGTCGAAATGTGGCCACTGCTGTCACAAATTTAACCGCGAAATCGTGCTCATAAAAAAAACAATGCCATTGGTACGGCTTTGATGCCGGTTTGATATTTAGACACCGCCAGTCGTGAAATATCAGGGATAAAAAATAAAGAGGTAACTCCAAGTAGTTTTTTGGGCGTCTATGAGTGGTGGCTCCCGAGAAAGCTTGCGCAGGCTGCGGTTCTCTTCGCATCCGTGCAGGTCTCACGGCTCTCTTCGCAGTTTCGAAGCTCACGAGCTCAAAATCAAACACCACCGTAGTTGTCGCAGCATCGACATCAATAACACTTGAAGAAACACGGCGCCAAAGTGTCTGCGACTGCCGCAGCAAAGCAGACGACAAAGCCGATAAAGCGACTGACAGAGTTCATGAAACACGCACATTATGCGCGTTAGTTACAACAGCCGCGCGGGTCAGAAATTCAAAACAAATAGAGATAAAGATAAAGAGAGCGAGATATATTTTCTCCTTTAAGACCCTTGTTTCGGTTAGATCTTGTTTTTTTACTACAGACGCTAGCGCCGTTTCCTTCTTCAGTTACGTTCACAACAGATAGATTTTCTATAGTTAGGTGGGACAGAATTGGCTCGCGCTTTCTTCCCTCTGCACCAGCTTTTATACTTCTCTTCAAACAGGAATTGTTAAGAGTACAGTTTTTTTAGAAGGCTTTTAGAAAACTGTAGGTGAGGAGATAAACTGCAGTTGTCAGACAAAAAAAAAGTTCGACAAAATCGTGTATATTTGCATGAACTGATAATCATGTTATCCAAGTACAAAATCTGTATACATAAGAATGCCTCTTGGGCTAGTTGATTTATTTTTCCAAGAAAAGAAAAACTGAGAAATATGTCGAGAACGAAAGGCAAAGGAACAAATCATAACACCATGACCACTGGGCTATGCCTAATAACAGGAAATGCACTGGCGCACACGCGTTTGTGTTGATGATGATGCTAGGTTTTTATGACGCAAGGGCATCTAAGGGCAAAGAGCGCCAAACACGAGGTTTTTGGTTGACTCAGGCTAAAATATGCAGAGATGATAAAATCAGCACGAGGTGTATTAGGCCTAAGAGTAGTGAGTATGTGCATTAGCATTAGTGTGTAGAGGGTGCCTAAATATCTGGTGGAATGGCGTAAAGTGATGCATAGCGCCTAAAACTTGTTTTAAGAGGGGTTATATATAAAAGACGAAGCCTGGTAGCCTTGCTTGAGGTCCTTGCTTGAGGAAGAATGGCAAAGCGTCTGGCAGCCATGGGTAAGCTCAGCACTCTCCTCAGCAATGAGGAGGTGCGGAGGTTACTTTGAATATGAAATCTCTCGTAAGAAACCTACATCAGATAAAAATTTAAAAACATTTGCTAATGAAAAGTTGCGGCTCTCACCTAAATATAAAAAAGGGTTCATTGGTAATTGGATTGTGTAAAGTTCAAGGAAGTGCTGTCGTCTTTGTGTATCCAGTCTAGGGCATATGATCAATGTATGGACAACTGAGATGTGGGCTTCACATCTGGCGCATTGCGGTGCCGGAGTGTCCTGCAAGAGTGTGTGATGTATGTATGTGCTATCCTCAGTCTACAGAGAGCAACTTCCTTGAATCTAATTTGTTTTTCATTGGCATACCTCCCAATCTATAGTTTAATTGTGTGAAGTTTGTTGTCTGTTTGTTCATCTCAATCCTAATGCCACTCTTTGCGAAGTGCAGTGTTATTATATGGCCTGAGGTCCTGGTAGGGAAGTTGTTTTATATTCGTTGTACTCAGTTCGGCACCTGATGCTGCAAGCCTATCAGCTTCTTCATTTCCATCCAGTCCACAGTGACCTGTTACCTAGCATACTGTAATTTTATGGTGCAATGTGCATGCAGTCGTAAGGCATTTCAAGAGGGAAGTCATTACATGGTTTTACAAGGTTTCCTAAAGACAGGGCCTGAATCACACTCATGGAATCTTAGTAAATAACAAAACTTGGGACTTTTTTCCACGATGAATCAAACAGCCAACAAAATACCATGGCACTCTGCAGAAAATAAGCTTGTGTGTCTATTCATTGTTTTTGTTTCAGCAAATTGACAACTGTAAACAGCACAGGAAACTGAGAATGTCTTTGAGGCGTCGGTGTAAAACTCTGTGCACTGATATATTGCTCGTAGGGACAGGGAATGCTGTTTTATGCACGTTGGTGGCCTATTCTTGCCAAACTCACGAAAAGATGTGCCGCAGTCAACTGGGTACATTTTCCAAGGAGCAATTTTTCTTTAGACGAAGTTACCAGAATGTTGGAGACTGGTATGTTCATGTCTTCGACAAGTGTGGCGACTCTAATGGGTAAACGTGGGGTTTAAGACGGTCGGTTTGAGAACAGCGTACTGGTTGGGTTTCGCAGCAGAGCGTTGCATGGATGGTCAGCATGAGATAATACCTTAGGAGAGTGAGTTATATTTGTGTACTTCCGCCGTCTTTCAAGTGACCATCAATCCGCCCCAGCGTACAAAACGGGCAATTGGGCTTGTACGGAAAGCACCGGTAGCCAACCGCTAAACGAGGTGGTACTCAGTATTGACCATTTTTAAGAGGGTTTTGTGGTGACTCGTAAAATACTGAGCCGTAGTCTATACGTGATAGAACTGCACTATTTAGAAGAGTCAGCAGACAGTCTCGATCTGTACCCCAAGACTGGTGGGAGAGGATCTTTAGAAGGTTTATTAGTTTCATGCATTTAAGTCTTAGCTGCTTAAGGTGTTTGATGAGTGTAAGCTTTTCGTGGATTATAACGCCAAGATATTTGTGCTCTTTTTGGACAACAAAACTTTGCCTTTAAAGTGTGAGGTCGGGTTAGGTCTAATACTACGTTTTTTGTGAAGAGTACGCTCAGAGTCTTGGATGAATTGAGTTTAAATCCGTTTTGCTCTGCCCACTTTGCTACTTTGTCTATTCCTAGTTGAATTAGATTTTCACAGATAGACAAATTACTTGACTTGTAGCTTATTTGTACATCGTCATCATAAACAGAGTAGTATTTTGGTCTAGGCAGGATGGTCTTTATTCAATTCATTTTGACTATAAAAAGAAAGCAGCTAAGAACGCCGCTTGAGGAAAACCTTTCTCTTCTAAAAATTACCAAGATAATGAATTCCCTATAGGAACGTAATTCTTTAAGGCCTGTACCTCAGAATTGTGCACAGAATATTCCCTGAGATACCAAGGACGAACAGGTCACGGATTATACCATAGCGCCATGTGGTATCGTAAGGTTTCTCTAAATAAAAGGAAACATAAACGGTGCTGTTTATGCACAAAGGTGTCCGTTACGTAAGATTTGATTGCAACGAGCAGATCAGTGGTTGACCGGTTAGCCCTAAATCCAGCTTGGTGCTGGTCAAGAAGACCGTTTAATTCAAGGAGATGGACAAGGCGACGATTTATAATTTTTTTCGGCGAGTTTACATAAACAGCTGGTTAGGGCAATTGGCCGATAGCTGGCGGCAAGTGTGGCTTCGTTGCCTTGCTTTGATACCGTGATAATAATCGCTTCTTTCCATGCTTTTGGAAGACGCCCAGCAGCCGATATCTTATTAAACTGGCACATGACCCTTTCAAGGGTTTCTTCATGCGATTATGTGATCCTGTCAGGGCCTGCTGCTGTTGAGTGGCCACAAGTGCCTAAGAGAACTTTCAACTCTTGTAAGGTAAATACGCTATTGTAACCTCCTACTAGTGGCATTTTATTATTGTGAATAAGTTTGCGCTCCTCAGCATGCTTGTACTTCAAGAAGGAATCTGTACAAGGCGCTGAGCTAAGAGTTTTCGAAGTGTTTGCTTGTTGGCCTGCTTGGTGGTCCAATGTATCACCAGCAGTGCTAACAAGAGTAATTGGATGTGAACTATGTTCTTGAAGTGTTTTAGTCTACTGTACACTTTATGCGCATCTGTGTAAGAATTTACAGAAGAGAGAAATGATTGCCAACTTGCCCGTTTTGATATACGCCGTGTACGCCTGCCATTTGCCTTAGCTCGCTTAAAGTTTATTAATTTGTCATTCGTAGGATAACGGCGAAGTTTTGACCATGCTTTACTTTGATTTTGGCGAGTTTTCTTGCACTGCACATTCCATCATGGCTTTCATCTGTTTTGTATTTTACTTCACGTCTGTGAAATGAATTTCTGTGCAGCGTTTATAATGTGCAATGTGACCAGGGATTCAGATGCATATATACCAATGTTTGTAACTGATCAACAGGGCAATGCTGAAAGTTCCCGGAACAACTTCCAGTCAGCAATCTGTTCTTTAAACTTTACAGGATTATTTACCCTCGAATTTATATTTTCTGTGTTAATTAAAGGTATAGGAAAGTGGTCACTTCCATAAAAGTTATTAATAACAGTCCACTTAGTAGCTGTAAAGAGCAACGGAGAGCCAATAGCAAGGTCTTTCGCCGTGTATGAGCTGTGTGTTGCTTCAAGATGTGTTGGCTCTCTTCTATTGAATAAGCATGAGCCAGATAATAACAAGAATTTTTCAATTAGCGCACCTCGATAATCGGTTCTATTACCTCCTCGTAATGGGTGGTGCGCGTTAAAGTCGCCAACCAACAGGAATCGCTTGGGTAGCTGGTCAATGAGTTTATTGAGTTCATCAAGGGACATGCGATGACCTGGTGGGATATATAGGGACATATGGTTGTTGCTCTGCCGAAAGTTAGGACGCGTATGGCCACTGCCTTTAAATCAGTAGCCTGTGGAAGACATTGAGAGGGAATTTAAGTCTGAGCCACTATAGCAACGCCACCTGATGAGTGGGCACTGCCTTGCCTGTCATTCTTGTACACTACATCTATTTTAAAAACTTTGTTTTAAACTTTGGGTTTAAGTGTGTTTCTTGTAGGCAAAGTAAGTGTGGATAATATTGAGCGAGTACTTCATATATATCATCCATGTTCTTAAGTAGACCTCTTTAGTTCCAGTGAATAATGCTCTCGACAGCCATATTTCTTAGTGAGAAAGCGAAGACTATTCGGGGTTATTTAGAAGTCGCCGTCTTTATCGGGCGGCTTAACTGGACGATGTCTTTTTGGCTTGAGGTGGTCTAGAAGACTCCACCTCTCTTTGAGAAACTCCGTCAGTGCCTCCGATCCTGAGGGTTCCGGTGTCACGTCCATTGCTTCCGGTGGAGACGCGGAAGCAGATGTGCATTTTTCAAGGGGGCGGGGAAGAGACTTCCTCTCATTTGTCTGTGTTTTCTCAGAGGTCTGTGAAAAGTTTATACCTGGGACATGGAATGTTGGTGCAGCCGGATGCTGCTTGGTGAGGGCCGAGGTGGGCGCGTATCAGCGAGGCTGAATTGCGTGCTCACCGTGACGAGATGCCTCTCTGTCCCTCGGCGCGCTGCGTCAGCGTAGGATCTTCGAGGGAGAAGTGAGAGCTTCTTCCGGGCTTTCGGGAATGTGGTGTTTTCAGTGACTTTCAACTGAATTATTTTTTTTCTGATTTTTGAATATCTGAGATTTTCCCGTGTACGCGGCGTGTGGCCCGCGGCAGTTTGGATATTCAAGTTGAGCGGCATTGCAGTTATCGGATGGATGCTCATGGGCACCGCACATCGCAAATGCGAGTTTTACGCGGCATGTTTTAGATCCGTGTCCGTACGTTTGGCAGTTGAAGAATCTTGTCGGGTTGGGGATATAAGGACGAACTTTACAGTGGGTGAAGTCTGCTTTGACAGCATCTGGTAGACGGGAGCGTTCTAATGTCAAGACGATGTGGGGTGTCACCACCTCTTAATCGTTCCGCCTTATAGTGATGCGACGAAGGGCAATGACACCTTGATCTCGGAGCCTTCAGGGAGGTCTGAGTCTGTTTCACAGATTAGGTCGCGTTCGGAGATAACACCTTTTACTGTGCTTAGGTTGGAGCGGGGGGTTACCAGGAGGAGATCGAACAGTTTTTGCTTCGCAAGGGTGTCTTTCTGTGACACTTCGACGAACAGGCCACCGGTAGTGAGTTATTTTGCATTGTCGTTTTTGCCTATCATTTTATGCAGAGTCACAGCAATGACAAAAACAGACTAGGCAGAAATTGGTTCATTGTCTGCAAGCGAATGGACGATCAGGAAGCAAGGAAAATGGTGAGTCAAGTTGAGTTCTGGCACTGCTTTCATCGGTGCAGATACTTCTCATAGACCAATCAGGTTTTTATAAAATTTACTCGTGAGATATGGTTATGGTGACGTTTCCTAAAATGTCGCCTCTAGTTCACCGTCTTAGGGCGCGTTCACACTTGTCCGAAAATCCGGCGAGCGAATTCGCTTCGCTCGCCGGGAAAACTAGGACCTGTTCTCATCTGTTGACGCCCGGGCGAGGCGGAACCGCCGCGCCGATGCTGTTTCTTGCTTTTCCACACACTTCCCGGCCACCACGTCACCCCTCGCGGCGTACACAGATATGATTAGAAATGAGAATAAATCAATGCTGTCTGTGTACCATAACCGTATGCACGCTTACGTACGCAAACGCAGGCACATTCCTATTTTTAGTTCTGCGTATGCAATCAGACTCGCAACGAAGCGCCCAGCCTAGTGGCGCCATCTGCTTGTCAGGACGGGAACTAGTACTGTAAAAAAACAGGCGTTCCTTTTAAGCCTAGTGGCGGCAGAATCATCACTTTAAATAAAAAAATAAAGCAAATCACTTATACGTTTATTTATATGTGAGGTGACACGAAGCGATCGATGTACCAGTGTCCGATTTATGACCAGTGAACGCGCTGAAAATGACCGCAACAACGACGAATTCATTCTGAGGCGAGGGGTCCTGCGTCGAAGGGCGCCGCCATGTTTGTCGCCGCGGCGGCGCCGAACGCGAAAAATTTGGGTCCAGCCCGATCGGCCTTCCCGCGCCGCTTTCCGCCTCGCACGGCGTCAAAAGCGTCCGAATCCGCTTCGCTCGCAGGATTTTTAGACAAGTGTGAACGGGCCCTTATTTTACAGGAAGATCTGGGAGCCACCCGTCTGCTAAACAGACGCGGTGCCCTTCGGCCGGAGCTTCAAAATGGCCCCTACCACCACCGTTCGTGGTTTGTACTCTTCACCATATATATCGCCACGGTGCTGATGACAGCTTTTGTATGGGAGCTGGGGTACGTGGTGTTGCCAGGTACCAACACCTGAACACTCAAGGTGGCCCTGCGGGTCACACCTTTGTGAGAGAAATTGTGTTAGAACAGAAACAACTGGACATGCGGATGCTCGCGTTCTTCTCTCGTGCAGATTTCCTGACTCAAAATGCAGGTTGCGAAAAACTACAGGATTGCCTTTAGTCAGCTTAAGAGCGGAAATGTGAAAGTCTTTAATTTTGCTTTTTGCTCTTTCGCCCCATTTTTACTTTCCTTTTTCTTTGTTTTGCATTTTTAATATGTTTATTTTTCTTGATTTTTTATTTCCTTGCTTAAGTTTTTTATTTTTTTGTTAATTTGTACTTTTAATGTTTCTTTGGTTTTTATTTTTTATTTTATTATTTTACCCATCACTATCACCACCGCTTCCATCAACTCGCACTATCGCTGTGATTATCGCTATCATCATCATCGATATCGCCAAATAACAATATCGCCATCACCATCACTATTACTGTCTATAGCACTATCCCTATCTATCTCTCGCACTATCACTAGCTATCATTATCACTATCACAATCATCACTATCGTTCTCTAGCACTATCTCTATCGGCAGCTATCATTATCACCACCATCCCTATCACTATCATCACTACAACTATCTCTAGAACTGTCTCTATAAGATCTTTCATTTCATTTTATTCCTTTATTCCAGTGTTTCAAACAATACAAAAAACGGGACAAGAAAAAAGAAGTGTTTCAAAACTGCTTGATATGCCTCGCCACTCTTGAATGTTGGCAGCAGCACATGATGCACGAAACAATACATAGACTTTCACTGATGTATGAGCATTCAGGAGGACAAAATGTAAACAGCACTCGCTACAGAATAACTAGGCATGACAGCAACATAAAGACGAACGCGTGATATACTGATAAGACCAGTTGCTACATTAGACATAAAAATTAGTGTGTACATTCTTATACTACCACAAACAGCATTTCGAGCATGGAGCTTTTCAGAAAAAACGATGTTTTAGTTAAAAGTGCAGCTAGATACACAGGTTTCAAATTGAAGACAGTGACACGGTACTAAGTTCCTTAGACAACGATATGTTTAGAAACCGAGGTAAGATAGACCTCAGCATCATGAAACCATAGTTTGTTCTGATTTGTGGGGTTGCATAGGAGCTACAGCTTCTAATGTCGTAAGATTGCCGAGGTGTAAGTGTAACAAGATTAGAAAAGTAGGTGTCATCTTTGGATGTTGTTCGCTTATGAAAACATGCACAGCTGTAATCAAACAAGTGTCTCACTGACACGATCAGATTCTCGCGAAAAATTGGCGTGAATGGTGAATCATAAAGTAAATTGGGAACAGCACGTAGAATTCTTTTTTGGAGAATAGAAAGTGTGTTATTATTCGTCACAATCGGATTTCCCCACACAAGAAAACCGTAAATTAAAGACGAATAAAAAACGCGTAATACAAATTCATCCGAGCCTGCAAGCGTAAAACATTTTTAAGGTGATAGACCATTCAAATAGATGGAGAAAGGGTACGAGATAGATCTTCTACAATGGCTTGCCATGTCATTGTCGATGTAAACAAAATGTCAAGCGGTTTGAATCTATCTACGTACCCGATAGGATCGTGACCTAAATAAATTTGGGGCGGATTTGGCATGTACCTTTCTTTGGGGTTGAAAAGTAACGCAGCAGTTTTTTTAGAGCTTTGATGATTGAATATGCTTCTAAGACAGATATAGCTTGGTTTGCAGTGTCAGTAAGCGATTGGATGTTATGAGAGCTAAAGAAAAGGCTTGTGTCGTCCGCGTATACAATGTAAGTCGCTTTATCGTATGAGTTGGGATTATCGTTGCATATAAGCTGAAGAACAAGGGACCCATTATGCTGCCTTGAGGTACGCCTTTTGTTATGGGTAGTATGTCGGAGCAGTAGCAGTCAATTTGTACGTGCTGAGATCTCGAGCCTAGGTATGATATGATAAGGTTCAGTGGTGGACCGCGAATGCTATAATGTTCCAATTTTGCGAAAAGGATACAGTGGTTAATTTTATCGAAAGATTTCGGGAAGTCGACAAAAATTCCCAGCGCGAGTAACTTTTTTTCAAAGCATTAAGCACGCATTTCTTCTGTGCAACTAGTGCGTGTTCTGTCGATCTTTTAGGTGTGAATTCGTATTGAGAATCGGTTATTAAGGAATACTTGTTAATCAATTTTCGCAGCCTTAGTAGAAATATTCCTTCGAAAGCTTTTGAAAAGTGCGGGAGGACCGATATAGGCTGTAATTGCCAAGGACATTTTTATCGCCTTTCTTATGTATTACGACCACTTTTGCCAGTTGCATATAGGCAGGAGAGACGCCTGTCTCAAGAGAAATGTTATAAATGTGCGTCTAACACGGCACTATTGCGGGAAGGATGTATTTACCAGCCTTGCTTTGGTTGTTATTAGCGTCGAGGCTATGAGGGTTTTAAAGTTATTGTAAACGGAATATACCTCTGGTACGACAGTTGGCACGACAAACCGAGACTGTTAGATTTTTGAACCGAAAAAACGTTATGTACCTGCGAGAACACTGGAACTGTGACTAACCTTTTCTTCAGTGAAGTATTCATTGAAGGCATTAGCGAGATCTATTGCAGAGATAACACAACCGTCGATTTTAAGACTTTTTGGAGACTGGCTGCATAATTCTTTAAGAGTGTATTTAGTTCTCCCCTTTTTTTCTAGGCTTTTAGCAAGACGATATGCAAACAGATTTGCATATTATTCATTTCTCGCAGTCTTGATTTCTTTATTTACTTTATTTGTATCGTGCAAGCAGTTCAGTAATTTTGGTTCTTATAAATTCTGCGTATAGTTTGTATTCCTTACTAAAAAGGCAAATAAGTCGACGCCTCATTCATGGTTTGCGTGCATTTGAACGCAGTGTGACCGCAATTATATGGAAACAGTCATTATATACCGGAGAAACAAGGCCGAGAAATTTTGAATAGGCAATGTCGGCGGAAGCCTCACTGTACACGAAAGTCCAATCTGCGTGAGAAATACGGTCTTTGAATTCTTCAAGTCGCCTCTGAGTGAAAAGCTGTCGTCGAATGGCACGGGTAGGCTGCGGGCAAGAAACCTTTGCGATGCATGAATAGACAGGCAGATGATCACTAATGTAAGCTGCGACGCCCCATAAAAGCACTGCTCAGATAATTTGTAATGATCAGATCTAGTAGAGAGGAGCAAGTGACTGTTATACGGGTCGGTTGGCTAATTAGGTTTCAAAGCTGTAGCTTTCTAAAATAGTTGCCATTTGTAGCTGCGCGGGTTCAGTGCTACCCAAATTGATATTGAAATCACCTGCTATGTAAGACCAGTAGTTTTAAGATGAGAAACAAAAAACCTCCCGCTCGTAACAATCAAAGAAATTGGCTGTGTTTCCCTGCGGCGAACGATACAGGACAAAGAATGTGAGGCGACCTGACTGCAGAGTAAGCATTCCTATATCCCTGTTTGAAATCCTAAGGCCGGATAGTTCTTCACACATGTAGCTGGTCCTTATCAAAATAACGACACCACCGCTACGTTTTTCGTGGCGATTTAGAAAATATGAACTTTATCCAGGTATAGTTACACTTTCAATGCCCGACTGATACCATGTTTCCGAGAGTAAACAACATCAAAATTAGATGACAGACTGCAAAAAGCAGTTAAGTTGTTCCTCCCTCTTCACTGCTTATTGCTGGTTGAAGTGAATTATTACTAAGGGCCTTTGTTTTATGAAACCTTGCAAAACGAACTAAACAGGAGTAAAAAGAGGGAGTTCATCCATTTTGGTGCAACAAGCGCAACGTCCCAGACGTTGCGCTCTACCATTTCCGACTTGTTCAAAAAAAGTTCATGGAAACTTATCTTAATGTGCAGAATGAAAGACTGAAATATTTTGTCGAACAAAATTTATTCGCGAGGTGACGGCAGTTTGAATATTTAGAAATGGCGACAAAACGGGCACTGCTCAATAACTGATAAAAAAATTCAAATTTCTAGAAAAAACTTGGCAATTTTTTTCAGCAACATTTCCAAAAATTCTGGCTTTCGAGATAATTCGGAGCGTGCAGCTTTATAGGGCGTAGATATTTAAAAAATCGAGGAAATGTATTAAATTGTGCCTTTTTGTCGTTTTTTGTTTTAAATATCAACTTGCTCTTGGATTTTCGGAAATAGCCGTTTTGTTTACCTAACTGTCTAGTACTTATAACAAGTCTTACAAGTGATCAAACTCTGTACATCAAAGCAAAAAGAAAGTACTAAAGTTGCAAAATGTGCTGTTAGAGCCAAAAACATTCGCTAATTTCAGAATGAGGTGCTCCAAGTAAAATACATACTATAGCGGATTACGTAGAAAAGTTTATAGCCTTTTATTTATGAACTTTTTTCGACCATATTTTTGTTTAAAGTGAAAAAAGTATTTTTGAAGCTGAGCTTTCGCGCCGAAAGCTGCGTCGTCTCTTAAGTTAGCGCCTGTTCACCGCAAAACATGGCACCCGGAATGGCACGAAACTTATGGCCAGATAACAACTTCTGTTTGCCGTCGTTCGCTGCGGTGTGTTTTAGGGCTGAAGATAAAGAAGATATCGCGTGATATTCGGCGGATGGTATGCAATAAACGAGATTGTTTTCGCTTAGAAAGTTCGAGCAGACACGCTTTAGTGCGGGGCAGCCAAGAGAAGAAAAGCAAGGGCATTCAGCGTGCTGTCTCGTATGGACGACGAGGAGGGCAGACCAGCTAGTTGGGAGGCGTATCGCAAGTGCGTTATTTATATCCGAATAAAATCGCGGAGAGCGCGCGCCTCTGAGCGCACGTGAAGGTCCGAAGTGCACACCACTGTGGCGAGTAACGCCATACATGCTGGCGGTGAACGCGGCCCGTTGGCCCGTAGGTTCATCGATCGCATGAAGGTGTTCACCAGCATAGTGGCTCGTCGACAGTTTTCGCTGGGGTATGAATGCAGAAATTGCACTGATTAAATGAAATACAACCAAACATCACATCGGAAACAACCGGGCATGAGCCTCTGACGGCCAAAATGGTCAGGTACTACGTGGTGCTGCTGCGTCGCGCATGTCTCAACACCGGATCGTTCTCGTCATTTCCAAATAGGCGTCTCACAAGCTCTTATGCTGGTGCCTACGTCTGTCATGGCGCTGAAAAGAATCACTGATTGCGAGAGAACCACACCGAAGAACTAGCTCACTTAGGCATGTGCCACCCGGCAGCGTTAAGAAAACCTTTTTCCCACGAATACCTGTTCGAGTACTCCACGTTTGCATGATTTAGTACAAAGATCACTGACGCCAACCAGGTCAATTTTGAAAAATACGACGTTTCGGGACCGGCTCGGTCTCTTCTTCACGGTGTGACTACGTGCGAGGTGCGGCTTGGCTTTTTAAGCCCTCGTGATGAATACCTCCGGGTCAATGGTCGCAAACCATGGATGTAAGACGAAGGAAGTGTCCCCAAGGAGCGATTAACATTCCTTCGTGTCTGTTGTATGTGCCACGATTCAAGCAGAAGCCTCCTGCGCTGGTTAGCTTCAGTCTCCAGTACAATAGTGCCGTTAAAGTCAATTCGGTGGTGACGTTCCTCGCAGTGTTCGGCCACCGCGCTGCGCTGATGGTTCATTTTTCGGACGTCCGCTTTGTGTTGCCTCATTTTTTCGGCGAAGTTCCTAGTTTCCCCGCGTACGAGGCCGGGCAGCCTGAGCAGGGAAACTTCTATACAACCTCTTGGGCCCTTTATTTTCGGTGATGGTCTTTCGGGCGGGGCAGGAAGCGTCCGATGGTGGTAGCGGCTTTGTACATTGTTAGCACCCCTTCTTTACCGAAAATTCGCGCCAGCGCCTCACTCACGCCTTTCACGTATCGTATGCAAACACGTTTCCGGTTCTGGCTTGTGCTTGGAGAAGGAATAGAGCTCTTTTTGTTTTTTGTTTTTTGTTTTTGGTTGACGCATCGGATGAATGAACTGGGATATCCATTTTTTTTGGAGATCGGAGACCACTCGGTTCTTCTCGTTTCTTTTTTCTTCATGCGAAGAACATATGGTGTCGCCTCTCTTAAATAAAGATATAATGACAGGTGCCTTGTGGAGAGTGGGATGATTCGAATGGAGGTACCGTCCGGTGCGGGTTGGTTTTCTTTATACCGAGAACCGCAAGCCTTTGTCGTGCCTTATGACTAGAACGTCTAGAAAAGGCAGACTGCCTTGCTGCTCACGTTAAACTGTAAATTGTATGGCCGGTTCAGTTGAATTTAGATGGAATAGGAGGTTTTCTATTTCTGACGTTTTCACCACACAAAAACAGTCGTTTACAAAAAAGAAAAAAACAAAAACAGCTCTATTCCTTCTCCAAGCACACGCCAGAACCGGAAACAAGTTTCCATACCATACGTAAAAGGCGTGAGCGCGACGCTGGCTCGAATAGTCGGTAAAGAAGGGGGCTAACAACGCACAAATAGGCTATCACCATCGGACGCTTCCTGCCCCGCCCGAAAGACCGTCGCCCAAAAGAAAGGGCCCAAGGGGTTGTATAGAAGATTCCCTGCTCAGTCAGCCCGGCCTCGTACGTGGGGGAAACGAAGAACATCGCCGAAAGAGTGAGGCAACACAAAGCGGACGTCCGACAAATGAACCGTCAGCGCAGCGCGGTGGTCGAACACTGCGAGCAACGTGACCACCGAATTGACTTGCACAGCACTATTGTACTGCAGACCGAAGCTAACCAGCGCAGGAGGCTTCTGGTGCAGTCGTGGCACATACAACAGACACGAAGGTATGTTAATCGCTCCCTGGGGACACTTCCTTCGTCTTAAATCCATGGTTTGTGGCCATTGACCCGGAAGTATTCATCACGAGGGCTTAAAAAGCCAAGCTGCGCCTCGCCTGTCGTCACACCGTGAAGAAGGGACCGAGCCGGTCCCGAAACATCGTGTTTTTCAAAATTGACATGATTGGGTTAGCGATCTTTCAACGAAATTAATTTCCCAACCAGACACACTCGTGTCAAATGTTTTCTTTTGAGTCTATACGCCAAGACTTCGGCATCGAGACCATGCAGCTTGTAAAGCGATATATCAACATCACCAAGGGTGTTGCTGTCTTCCGGACTCATCTCGACTTGAACAAGACCTGCAGAGAAAACGATGTAATACTCGTGAGTCTTCGCCTCAAGTGACCGGTAACCACTCCAGAGGGCTTACGGCTCGTGTCCAGAACAGAGCAACGCCTACTATTTGCGCGGATACACGAGTGTCATTCTGTTCTCCGCAAAAAATAGCTGAACCTTTTCTTCACCCGCCGCCAACTAGAACACAGGATGCCTGAGCTCTTCCCATGTGTGCACGCCTTTGCCGAAGAAGCTGCCGCCACTTTGACCAACAAGCGTCTCACACCTCAAGGAAAGAAGCTGGTTGCACTACAAAAGAGGCAACAGAAACAACAAGATCCGCAAAACTCCGGCTTCATGAAGAACATTTTCTCCCGTCAGCTAACCCCGCATGAATGCTCGGTCCACGCAAAAGGGCTTGGGTTGAACATGTCATCGGTTCCCGCCCTTCCAAAACTTGTTGCGGCTGTCGAGGACGCTATCCAGCACCTGGAGCCGCAGATTAGAGAAGTCCGCCTGAAAGCGATTGGGATCATCTCCAAGATACCCTCCAAACTTCCCAGTAACCTGTCGCTACTGGAACGAAAGGCACTACGGGGTCTTCGAGACGACACCACCATCGTCGTGCTCCCGGCAGACAAGGCCAACTCAACGGTGGTGATGGACCGCCGCAACTACGAGGAAAAAGCATCGGCCCTGCTGACCAGTTGGACATATGACAAGATTCCCAAGGATCCGACTTCGACCACTCAAACAACGCTTAACAGAATTCTAGCGGACATATTCAAGCGGCATCCTGATTTCAAAAGCCTTTACCTCCACCTCATCTCCAGAAATGGCTCAGCCTCAAGCTTTAACTGCCTACCTAAAATTCACAAACCTGACATCCCACTGCGGCCATTTGTAGACTTCACTCTATCTCCTCCTCGACGTCTTTCCGACTACCTTCACAAGGTATTAGCTCCGCTGTCCGGCAGAACAACCACGCATGTACGGCACTCAGGACATTTCGTGCAACTTGTCTCGGACCTGACGATTGAAGAAGACAAAAGCCTGGTCTCGTTTGACGTGCTGTCGTTATTCGCCAGCGTTCCAGCGCCTTTGGCTGTGGCCGTTGCTCACCACTCACTCCAAAAGTACCAAACTTTGCACTAGAGAACCCCACTCAGCGTCGACGAGGCATGACGCCTTCTTGATATCTGCCTTCGCAGTACTTATTTCACCTATAAAGGAGAATTTTTCAAGCAAACAACCGGAACTGCCATAGTGGCTTCGATATCGGTCATAATGGCTAATTTAACCATGAAAGACGTCGAAAGCCGGGCACTTACCTTCTTCAATTCCAAGCCAAAGTTGTTCCTTCGATTTGTAGACGACTGCTTTTGTGTGGTGAAAACGTCAGAAATAGACAATCTCCGAATCCATCTAAATTCAACTGAACCGGCCATACGATTTACAGTTGAACGTGAGCAGCAGGGCAGTTTGCCTTTTGTAGACGTTCTATTCACAAGGAACGACAAAGTCTTGCGGTTCTCGGTATACAGAAAGCCAACCCATACGGGACGGTACCTCCATTTCAATTCGAATCATCCCACTCCCCACAAGGCATCTGTGATTACATCTTTATTGAAGAGCGCCGACACCATATGTTCTTCACATGAAGAAAAAAGAAAAGAAACGAGAAGAACCGAGTGGTCTCCGATCTCCAAGAAAATGGGTACCCCAGTTCATTCATCCTACACGTCAGCCAACAACAAAAAAGGAAGAAAACAAAAACAGCTCTATTTCTTCTCCAAGCACACGCCAGAACCAGAAACGTGTTTGCATGCCATACGTGAAAGGCGTGAGCGCGACGCTGGCTCGAATTGTCGGTAAAGAAGGGGTGCTAACAACGCACAAACAGCCTACCACCATCGGAGGCTTCCTGCCCCGCCCGAAAGACCGTCACCCAAAAGAAAGGGTCCAAGGGGTTGTATAGAAGGTTCCCTGCTCAGTCAGCCCGGCTTCGTACGTGGGGGAAACGAAGAACTTCGCCGAAAGAATGAGGCAACACAAAGCGGACGTCCGACAAATGAACCGCCAGCGCAGCGTGGTGGCCGAACACTGCGAGGAACGTCACCGCCGAATTGACTTTAACGGCACTATTTTACTGGAGACCGAAGCTAACCATCGCAGGAGGCTTCTGCTGGAGTCGTGGCACCTACAACAGACACAAAGGAATGTTAATCGCTCCCTGGGGACACTTCCTTCATCTTACATCCATGGCTCGCGGCCATTATCCCGGAGGTATTCATCACGAGGGCTTATAAAGCCAAGCTGCGCCTCGCCCGTAGTCACACCGTGAATAAGGGACCCAACCGGTCCCGAAACATCGTGTTTTTCAAAATTGACCTGGTTAGCGTCCGTGATCTTTCTACTAAATTAGTTCCCCAACCAGACAGACTTCTGTCAAATGTTGTCTTTTGAGTTTACGTGCTTGCCTGCAGTGAAAACCGCACTTAAGAACAAGTACTCTACACTTCGTCTGCGGTGAAGAGGCATAAAGAGGGCACGCAACATGCCGCGCGTGAGCTCAACTTTATGCTCAACTTCAAAATTTCTTTCCTCGCTTAAAAAAATTAGCTTGATAAAAATTTGGGGAATGAAAGGTAATTGAGCATTCTACGGAACTCGGTATTTTTTGTATTTTTACTTAGAACACCTCAGGGTTAAATTAACGAGTGTTTTTGGCTCGAAACGGATTTTTGCAACTATAGTATTTTTGTTACTTTGATGTACGCAGTTTCGTCACTTGTAACATTTGATAATGCTACTAGGCATTCAGAGAAAAAAAGGCATTTTCTGAATTTACGAGAGCAAGATGATATTTAAAAGAAAGAACGACAAAAAAGGCACATTTTGATACATTTCTCGATTTTAAAAAAATATTTACGCTTTATAAAATTCATTCTCCCAATTATCTCGAAAGCGTGAATGAAAAAAACTGTTGAGTGTTGTAGAGGCATTGAGCTCAAAACCGCAACGCAGCAGGCGGAAACATGTGTTCCCGCCGGCCTGCGAGCTGTTTGTTGACACAGTCGACACGGTAGCGCCGACAAGTGCCCGTGCTGATGAGCAGGCCGGGCACACGTTGCGTGAGTTATAGCGCGCCGGCATGTCTCGTCTCGGTCCTGTTGGAGGATCCCTGCCTCGGGAAACCCTAAACGGCCCTTTCACCCGCAGCACTTTCCGGGGAAACGCTCCCTTTTCTTTTGTTTGTGCGGGTGTGTGCCGACTCCGCGTATTCGCCGTGGGGGAAAACGGCGCCGCTTCTGGGCGACGCGCGGGAAGCCAGGAACACGGATTGTGCCTGGGCAGTCAATTTGAATTTTTTATTCATTATGAACCATGCATGGTTATTCGACTTTTCTGAATATTCAAACGGCCGTCACCTGAAGAATGAATTTTTTTTCTGCAAAAATATTCCACACTTTGATTGCGTACATTCAGATAAATTTGCATGAATGTTTTGAACAAATTGGAGATGGTTGAGCGCAATGTCCGAGACGTTTGGCATGGAAGGACTCATGCATGTCGAGATCATGGGACAGCTCAAGTCATTTTTGGATGCCATCTCGAGAACGAATTCGAAGAACAGCGGAGACGTCTGTCTTACGGCCATGGGCGATGCCATTTTCGGTCTACACAAACCTCCACTGAACTTTTCTTGTTCTCAAATGCACATCGGACAAAGCCTTTCGTTTATGGCGTGAGATGCTCGTTAGCATTGATATTTTGTTCACGTCCTTTGAATTCAAGATCTGTAGTAGTGATAGTTTTTCCTCTGCAGCACCCAGATACGCGTCACGCTTGGCTCGAGAGCAAAAGCGCATGATCATGTGGTCCTCATTGCCTTTTCTTGTCGGGACACTGTGCGCAATGTCGATGTCAGATTCATTTTTTTATCTCTTCACGGCATCCTACAAAGACCTCCGGCAGATGTATTTGGTTTGTATATAATGTTTTCTAGCCTTGCTATCGTTTCGTTTTGCATTTGGGGCAATGGGTTCCGCTGTTGTTTTCGTTTACATCTGTACTGTGAGTACTACATCTGCATCATATTAAATATGTATGTATATGTTTGGGTATGAAGAATATGTTTGCATATGTGATGCTGTCACTCTACCGACATAAGGAATTGTGGACCATTCAAGGTGTCCAAGGACAGCTTTTTCTACAATCCCACAATCTGTAATTGAAGAAAAATAAGATTTCATTTTATTTGATTTATTGTGACGTTAGTCACCCTGAGCAACCTTCATAGCCATCTCAACGGCTTTGCCCTTGACCGTGGCTAGCAGTCGCTTGATCGCGACATTGTTTAATCGGCTGTACCATTCCAGGTCTGCGATCCGGTCCTCCGCATTGCTCAGCTAACTGCTTAGATTCTTATTTTCTTGTATTATTGCAACACACTCTTCCTTCACTTTATTTCGTTCAGAGGTGATATCATGTAGCTCAGTAAGGGCCTGCTTGAGGTCATCTGCAGAATCAGAAGAGTCCTTGATGCTTTGAGTTACTGTTCGCTTTCGGCTCTGATTTCGCGTTTAAAGTCCTGCAGAGCCTTCATAACATCTGATATAGCTGAACCCATAGCAATACAATGACTACAACGAACGAAATAAGCAGGTTATGGCAGCAGCGACGGCGGAATACTAAAACAGTGTTCGACAATACAAGACTAATCTGCGATAACAGATCAACAGTTACAGGTTTCGCTGCCGCTTGCTGCCAATAGGGCGCAGTAGTGGATGCCGCCTCTTGATACCGATGTTCCGCAATGCCAGAGACAGCCGTCGACGGATGATGCAAAGAACGGAGAAGCCACGAGATAGCCGCCGGCCGTAGAATGCCAGGTGCCTCTGCTGCAGTAGCGGCAGGAAATTCAGTTGAAGCGCGGAGTGCCACAAAGGGAGACTATCACCCGGAGGATAGCGGCTGTCCAAGCGGCGTTTACAGAACAAGAGAGTTTGAGCGTTGCTGGCTTCGGCGCCGCGTGCTAACAATCATTACCTACCGTTACTAACATCTATCACCAATTTTTACTATCTGTTCACTAACTGTAACTACTATCATTACATATATGTTGCTTATCAAATCTTGCTTAATCAACTTTTACAATTAATTTTATTTACCACAAACTTATGATTGAGAGTTCGTGCGGACAGTTTTTCGGGAAACTTCCGTCTACAACTGCTGTCTACTGCTGGCTATTGTGAGCGCGAATCATTTTCTTTAATCTGGGAATGCCAAAATTCTCCTAGGAGGGCGCTAAATATGATTCCTAAAGAATACTGCGAGACCCTGCTGCATTGTTCAGACCCAGAGCTCCAGCTCCACAGAAGAGGCCACCGGGACACAAGACCTCCCGGCCAGCATTAAAAATGTCTCCTACCTCCCCGGCCTAGTTCCAAGGTACTCGGGGAATGCCATTTTTGTTGGATAATAAAGTTCTTAATCCTCCTCTTCCTCGTTTCCCCGCATGGTCTTAAGCTCGTGTTTGTCCACCATCTTGAAAACGCGCAAAAAACACAAAGGACCAGGAAGAAACCAACAGGACAGAGCGCGGAACTTCAAGTGGCTTATTACAACGATTTCTTCTTCGCTCCTTGTGTTTTTGGCGCGGTTTCAAGATGCATTCCACTACTAGTTACCAACTAGCCAGCATCTCTTTATTATACATGTCCATATTCGTCACCGGTGTCCACTAGGGTGCTGGATGACGTATGGGGATCCCGATACATTGATATAGCATGGAGGCCCTAAAGCACAGTGCACTAGAGAAAGAGGCCATCGGAAGAAAGCGGCCTCGTTGCGGAATTCAGCCTCTCGCAGTGGACGATATTGGATATTAGCATGGTTTTAAAGTGTCAGTTTCCATTTTCACCTTGGCAGCTCGGTTTCGTCGTTCTCGTACTTTTCTAACATAATGCCTACCTTCTACGCCGTCAACAGCATGAGATAACCATCAGAATCTCCGGGAAAGACGTTTCAAGAACAAAGGTCCTTTGTATTGCAATGGGACGAAAATAGCTGACGTGAGGACGTCGCTACACACAACACGTACAGAGCCTCGCCCGCTCAGCTCTCTGTTGTTCCGTTGCGATAGTGGGGAGCGGGGGTGGGCAGGGGTAAATTCAAGAAAGAATAGGTGCATGGAAGTCTACAAGGAGGCTTTCGACTCTGCAGTGACCAATTTACCGAATTATGTTCCGATCGCACGGGAGCAAAAGCGCGGCTACTAACTGATGAGGTGCCGACGGTGTTCTCGTTCGTATCCGCCTCCAAAAGGTGTGGCACTACTTTTCCCAGCGCAGATTATCAAGTAAGGTTTTGTATTGTACCAGATTTTGCCTGAATGGGCTTTTATTCGTGATGATTGGTGCCGTTGACGTCAAAGAGCGCTACGTCTATATTCCTCTTTCCCGTGCACAATTTCTCTCGCGGTGTGCACGTCGAAAAAGGCACACGCGCTGGCACAGTGTTAGTCCTTCTGGTCGGCCGTTTCTCAGACGCTGCGCATTTCTAAATATATGCTAATGACTAGACCGAAAATTCTTTATTATATTGGTGAAGCTGTAAAAGACGTGCATTTGTTATGGAGTTAGGTTGTCTGGAAGGTAATAGACATCCAAGAACGATAAACATCACCCTCCATCTATGAGACGAGACATCGTCTGGCTGGAACTCCAAACTGAAATTTCAGCACACGTACAACGAGCCTCACTTTGAGGGACGAGTGTCAAAATTTTTGCCATTGTTCGCCTTTTATTTGCTACACTAAAATTCGGCGCTTGTTTATGCACGGAAGAGAACCACCAAAAAATGTATTGTGTTATGTACGTACCACATTAGGAATTATGTATTATGTACGTACCCCCGCATGTCTGTTTTCCTCGCTTTCTCTGAAATTAGAGGGCTCTCCAAACGATACTCAAATTTCTCGCGTTCAGCTTCCATATTCCTTTCACAAAACAGCAGATATTACACGAGAACAACGAAGAAAACTGGCAACGGCAGGACGAAAAATTGGTCTTTTTGCAATGAATTACGAAGCAGACGCCGGACTTCCGGGGCAGGCCATCCAGCTTCCAGTCGTTTCACTCGGGGTCAACTCCGAAAGCGTAAAATGGGCACTCGGCTACTGAGCTGGAGTTCCCGGGTTCGAATCTGGTCGCGGCGGCCTAGTATCAATGGAGGCAAAACGCGAAAAGGCGTCCGTGTGCTACGCGATGTCACTGCACGTTAAAGATTCTCACGTGGTCGAAATTATTCTGGAGCGCTCCGCTATGGAAGCTTTTTCTTCCTTTATTATCTCAATCCCTCCTTCACGCCTTCTCTTACGGCGCGGTTCAGATGCCCTCTGAGATGTCAAAGAGATATTGCGGACTTTTTTTTCTTTAAAAATCAATTTGGATCCAGCCACGAAATGTACATCAGTAATGGAGGAAGGACATTTTCCTCCATGAGATCAGTGATTTACGTTTGATACAAGAATGGAATATAAGTGCGTACCCTTTGAAATTTGGTAGTGGCAACTGCCACCCATGCTAGACTTTTTTTCTCTCAAAATTTTTCTTTGCATTGCTTTCATGGTTTTAAAAATTGCTCTAAATATTCGTGATTTTCTTTAAATTGATTGTTATCTCTACAATTAAACCATAATATTACCTATCTGCTTGAGCCACCTCGAAACCGAGCCTGCGGCGGCGGGAAAGTGATGTAACGGCCACTGAAGCGGTGAAGATGCGGCGGTTCATACAAAGCTCCGTTTGAATCAAGCGCACGTAATAGGCCTTGTTCTGTCTTACAAACCCCGCGACTGTCTTCGTAATTGAAGGATATTGCTTCACACCGACCCCCGCACCCCTCCTTTGCTGCACGCCTTTCTTATTCGAGAGAAGACGTGTTCGGTGTGTACCATTCGCTTCACCGGTAGACGCATTGCGGTTAGCTGTGTCTCGGTTTCCACATGTTTTCACATTTCGGCCACTGAATAGGTATCCTCTAGCTTTCGCTTGTAGTCGTACGGTGCGTCGCGGGTAGCAGAATGGGTACCTTTCGATATGGCATTGGTGGTAGCCTATTTGGAGCATTGATAATCAGATATATTTCGCCGATAGCTCGGAGTGTCAATGTTCGCCACCAAGCAGAGCCTAGCAAGCTGTTCTGTGGAATGCGTCGCTCCATCACCTCTTTGTTTACTTCGTTCCAGAGCCGAAATGGAGCCAGATCACTCGAAGCTCTCTTTGATCCCGCAGTTCAATGATACATCTGCAGGTGCCGTTAAACTAACACAGATAAGGCAGAGGAAGGTGCGGGAGCCATTTTTAGAATTTTCCTCTTAACTGCCCACAGGGTGGCGCGCAGAGTGCAGTAACGTTTTCATAGTGCTCGCATGCATCTTTGAGCTTTTGGTTGCGGGCTTAAGTTAAATAATTGCTGGCGTCATGTCATGTGTGCACATTAGTCTCGAAATGGGTCATTCTCACGGAAAAAGTGAAGCACATGTCTTACTGCAGCAAATGTAGCCTGTCAGTTCTTTTTTTTTTACGGCACAAATGGACGCGTCAGTGACATAGGAAATACTGTTGGCTCATGAATACAGAACAATTTCTCTGGTAAGAGCAATAAATTTGTCATGATATGCAGGTGACCACATCATTCGACTGCGGGTGCGGAATTTTACGCTCTAAAGGTAATTCGGTGTATTTTCCAGAAATGCTTTTGGAGTTTGTGTCAAAAACGTTGGCATGCTGCTGACATTGAGAATGCGGAATTGAAGAAGCTCATTACCACTCTGACCCCGAAGAAACTAGAGCTGGAGCGACAGTCGGCAAACGCCAGGTACGTTCAGCAATGTTCCGCTCTCAGTGAGGCTGCGTTTAAGCCGCTAGCTGCAGGCACAGTGGAAGGTGTCATGTATGGGTGATTCTATAAATTGCGTTACGAAAATATAGCTCTTGTAGGTTGCAAGAAATCATAATCTGTGTCGCTTAATAATTCATCAGTTAACTTCTGAAGGCAGCCTTGACCTGTATCACAGCAACTGTGTTCCAAAAACACCGAGTTTAAATCTTTTGTTACTTGCTGTGCTAACCAAGACCTGTTTATGATCTACTGGTAACTAACACGAGGGTTTCAGTGCACTAATGAGTCATTACTTGAAAAAGTTTATCGCTGGAAGTTAGTGCTCGTGTTTCCCTTGTCTGTCTCGTGTCTTCATGTTGAGTTGCGCAGCATTTTTGAACTCCGCAACTGAGTTTCAGATAAGAAAGCTGCATGGACGGGCAGACTTTTTTGTTTTCTCACTTTTCAGATTGAGCGCTTTCCAGCCCAGCTTGCTTTAAGATTCACCTCGATGCTGTGTTCAGTTCCCGTCGTTCAGTTAGCCTCCTATCCTGCAATCCTAACTCTGCAGGCACGTATGCAACAAGGAGATGGTGAGTTGCAAAACCACGGTTTCCCAAGCTGCAGGGACATCCCCGCAGGGAGATGTTGGTGAGCATTGCGCCGCAACAGACCCAAGCACCCACGCTTAGCCATGCGTGGCAGCACAGTGTCTGGGCAAATGGGATCCTGGGGGTTGAGCTGATGCCGAGCGTTTGAACCTTTATGGCCCCTCGGCGGAGGAAGTGCACCACTTTGACCCCAGCTTCTTGTAGACGGTCCCTCAAACCTGACCCGACCGGCGGACATCTGCAGGTGCCTTTTGATATCCTGTTCTATCTTTCACATCCTATCTCCTTCTGACAACTCTCCTTTCTTCTGATCCCTTCTTGGTTGTTTCTTTTATTCCTTGTGGCTAGTGGCGAAATACCGTCTGTTTCGTCATATTGGCTGATAGTTGGGGTGTACAGCTGGTGTGGACAGGACTTGCTTGGGAGTTCCTGTCCTGTCGCCTTGTTGGGCTGCGTGGGGGGTGGTTCCACCTCTCACACAAAATTATCGAGTTTCATAAGCAGTGAAGACTGAAGACGTAACTGCCCAATGCTTCAGAAAAACGAGAGAGACCTTTACAAAGTATCGTGCCATGCACAGTGAAGACACTCAGACAATGCCCAGCCCTCAAAACAGTCCACCGTAGCCTTAATAGGGGACGTACACAAGCCCCTAATTATCGTTCGAGGATGGATATATAAAGTTGACTTTCTGGAGCTCTATGAAGCACAAATGCAGGAGGATCTCAAAGACCGATAACGTGTCAAGTATTTGCCATAAAAATATTTAAAGATATCAAAGAAATAAAAAAAACAAATGTGTCGTCCTCACCTTCAACTAGAACAGACTGCCAGAATACGTTGATGTAGGATATTTGAAATTCCCTCGCACTATGGGCGCATCCGCAGAAGATGATTCAACTGCCAGTCATACGGCCGTCGGTCGAAGAGTCGCCATGCCGGAAAAACCTGCGCAAAAATCACCTCACATCAGCATGCTCCTGAAAACTTTGAAGCAGCAGCACTAAGCCACTACGCAAACTGCGAAGGTCGTCACCCCGTCAACGCAAGACCTTGCCCAAGATTTGCCCAGGTGATATCCCGTGATCTCTTTCTGTGTCATAGAAGAGAGGAAATGTGCTGCTTTCCCTAGGCAGAGGCGTCGCAGCCTTTTCGTCGTACTGATGGAAAGATGCGCGCCAACGACAAAGATGCGCTCTTCGTGCGCGGTGAGTAGGTCCGGGTGTCGTTGACGCAGGTAGTGGTCGTAGATCAACGCACGCACGGCTTCCAGGGCGAACGGAATGTCGTTGGGAGGAAGCTAATCTTAGCCTTAATGGCTCATACTCGCGGCCATGGATCTGTCCGGCGTCCGTTACATCCACCTAACTTGTCAATGAAATGATGTCATGAGCGCTTTGATTAAAAGAAAACCCTCCTACTCACTCCGCCGCGGCGGCAGTTTAGGGCGACAGCAAGGCTTTCGCCTTGACGCACGTAAGGCGACCTAAGTGCTTCCCCAATTTTTTATACTTGTTTTGTGGTTTTTCTCTAGACCAATTTTCATTTCATTTTCCTTGCCTTACGGTACGGTCCATGTTTCCACCAAGGTGGGTGCGACAGGCTTCATTTCCTTTCGTTAAACTGTAAAACGCGTAAGGCGTCGCGCTGAACGAACGATGGCGTTCCATGAACCCCTTGGCAACGCTGCAACACGCTGCAAACCTAATATTTACCGGAACGCGTATGACGGTGTTCTCATTGCTCACACGCGCCTTATCATCCATCATATGGTTTTGAAGCTTGTTTTGTTGTTTTTCTTCAGCCTGGCGTTTTCGCGTACAACGACACGATAATTTGCAGGGACAGTCGAGGTATACAGCTTTACAGTAGAGCAGTACCAGGTGCTCTGGCTATTGAATTGCACCGAAGTGCTTTGCACCTGTACGTACACATCTATGACCTAGCGCATAGCACTTAAGACAACTCTAAGTATTTGAGAATGGCCTGATTGAATTCAACTGATCGAACCATTGGATTCAACAAGTTCGTTTTCGTCCTAAGAAAGGTCTCAAAGAAAATAAGCCATTCGTTACACATTTACCAGTGCACATTGTCTGCTTGTGGAGGATCACCGGGCGGTGGCGCCAGATAGCGCCACGTTGCGGTCAACGGCGTGCAGTGGTAGGGCACGGTATGCGGTGGCGGTAGCAATACGCGCTATGCTATGTAACCCAGGCCATCACTCCGTCACAATATCTCATGTTCGAGTTTGGATAAGTCAGGGAAGGCCATTGATAAGTGTTCGCTCCTGTGCCGTCGACGTGATGATGAATCATCGCAGAGCGAGCTGGGCGCCCACGTGGTGGTTGTAACCATACAAACGACGCTTCCAGCGCTGGTAACAACACGTTACAGCGAACAGGCAACCATGGTGTGCAAACTTCCGCGACAGGCTCAGATAGGCTCTTTTGATTGGTTCCAGCCGGTGTCCTCATTGAGAAAGTGAAATGAGAATGGAAAGCACAGCGAAAATCAAGTTGATGGCAACATTTTGTTTGTTTATATTTTGAAATTTGCTCATCGAATAACTCTCTTTGCTATCCGCCGATTCCTGGAACATTTTTTGAGTCAGTAGCCTACCTGTGTGCCGTAAATAATTCATGTGAAGTATAGCCAGCATTCCTTCAAGCAGTATTTCACACCCCCTTTAGTGTTCTTGATGCTCTTCATATTGAATCTTTCCGCGTGCATCAAGCAACAAGCTCGTGCTTTTAGCCCTCGTTCTCAAAAACCCGCGGGAATGGGCTATAGTAGGGTACAACTCAAAAAAACTGCAGTCGTTAACACTGGGTCATGGTCCACGGCGAACTGTATCATTCCGTTAGCCAGTCACAAAAGTAAACAAAATAAGTTTTTTAATCTTTGACTTCATTAAACTAGCCAGGTATCAAAATTCTAGAGCTCATAATTTTTTCTCGTGATTAGCTTCTTGTTTAGGCGACAAGAGAAGTTTTAGCAACGGAATACTTTTTTGTCGTGGAGGGATTCTGTGCACCGGCCCTGAATGTGGGCGGAGCTTCACTGCAGACTTAAGTTGTATCCGACTGTAGCTGCATGGTTATGATACGGCATGCTTGTTGGACCACAACACTGTGATGACCGCATGTCTGTTATTCTTATATTGCGTTGTGTACTATAGCAATCAAGCATCACGCTTTAAACCCGCGAAAAACCATCATTTGGTGCTAGCCTCTGAATGTACAGTTCGCATGTGCTGTGCATTACTCGTATGCTTTAGGGTTTAATGCTAACCGTGCATGTTGTACTACCCTTGTGATATGCCCCTTTGTAATTTCGAACTGCCTGCACTTTCTAGCAGCTGATTTACATGCGTAAGCTTTCTAATTGTCCCTTTTCTAGCTTCAAGAAGGTTTTGCGGAGGGAAATACTTCGTAGGAAAAATGCGAACACGAGGTGCAAACACAGATAGAACATTTTTAGTTTTTGCATGTGTGTGTGTGTGTGTGTGTGTGTGTGCGTGCGTGTGTGTGTGTGTGTGTGTGTGTGTGTGTGTGTGTGTGTGTGTGTGTGTGTGTGTGTGTGTGTGTGTGTGTGTGTGTGTGTGTGTGTGTGTGTGTGTGTGTGTGTGTGTGTGTGTGTGTGTGTGTGTGTGTGTGTGTGTGTGTGTGTGTGTGTGTGTGTGTGTGCACTTCCGCATTTTCTCTGCTTTGCTCTGATTGCGAGAGTTCCTTGCAAAGAACTGTCCAGCAAGACGGCCTTTAGGTTCCACCAGAGGCTAGCAGAGGCTTTAACTTTAGAAGCCAGCCAGCAGAGGCTTAAGGTTCTTATGCCTATCAATGGTGCGAAGCTACATCACCAAGGCAACTGGTTGGCGACAAAACTGTTGAGACATGCTGTTTTAAGGCCCTTTAAAAGCTCCGTTTCTTTGCTGTGAGCTTCTGCAGCTTTCACTTGCTTACCTCCTCTCTACGGCATGGCTTAGTTGTTCAAACTGCTTTTAAAAGTGCGGCAAAATTTTTCAGGTTCTGCATATGAATAAGGTCGAAAGGCCTGGAGGCACGCTTAAATAAAATTGGAAGCACAGGTACGGCTCCACTCTGTACTTCCTTCAGACTCGTGTACCCTTCTGATGGTGTGATCTGGAATGACAGACTGGACTTATTATGCAATCTAGCCTTGAATGTAATGCAGTTTAAGATCTAATTAGAAGAGATTGTTGACATTGTGATCAGTTGTTGTTTAGTAGACTGGTGCCACTTATCTGCTTACCGCGAATTTGTTAGTTACTCTACTTGATCTCTCCAGTGCCTGCAAAGATCGGTGAAATGCTTGATGCTTTTTCACATAGAGAGGTTATCCTCTGATATTTTCAAAGCCGTGATGCGGCAGGGGTGTAAACACAACTTAAGTGGTGGCAAAAAACACAATAACTTGTATGCCTCTTTTCTTGCCACAAATATTTCTGTACAGGTCAGCAGAAATGAAAGAGAACTCGAGACAGTATATAGTGTAACCTCTGTTCGCATATGAAAGTCGAAGCGTGTTATTTGTCCTCGTGTAGCTGGTATGCCCAGCCTCATGAAACTGTTCAGCATAGGAAGCCTGTTCGTGTGTTCCGCTGGTAGCACGGTTGCCTGTTTTCAAATATGCAGGGTTTGTCACCAGAGGCTCTATTTATGTAATGTGGAGAACGACCGATGGTTCCTTGTGATAAATTAATGGGTTGGCTGTCTACACTCTTCCCTTGGGAAACGGGATGTGCACTAGTCAGTGTATGCGAGGCTGGTTGGTAAGCTGTACTTATATTCCTCGTGAATTTCAGGCTGGCCATCACTGATGAATCTGAGGGCTGGTTGCTTTTCCCTCTGGAGACTGAATGGACGACAATAACGATGAGTACTGTGGCGCCTACAGTGCTGGTCTCTTGTAGGGAAAAAGTCAGGACACTACCTTCTTCAAAAGCATATTGCCTGCCGCTGAAAAAGCAAAGGCGAGTCGCCTTTTTCTGTTTTTTCTTCAACCAGTAGATTAAATTTTTAAGCATCTGTAAGGCTAATTTATCACTTGGGTCTTGTTGAGTACATGTGCTGTTTCTTCTAACAGCAGAATGGCGCTATGAGTAGCTATAATTCCCAATTTTTCCATCTTGTTCATTTCTCAGATCTGTTTGCTGTTACAAGCTGGTCTTCTTGCAGCTGTGGCTCGGTGGAGAAAACAGAATAGCTATTCGAGGTTTCTTGTCTATTGTAGTAGAAGTGCTGCTGGTAATGGTCGTGGGAAGTATAGCATTTAAGTTGCGAGAGATTGTGTAAGCATCGCAGTGTTCAGTTTCCGGATAATGCATCTGTTCCTTCTTTGTTTATGCGGCGCATTTTCCAACTGCAGCCAGCAGAGCCAGCTCGCCGTGGGAAAATCATATGAGCTGACCTAATGCATTTTGAAGGGTAGAAGTTGTAATTTCAAAAAGTTGTCGCATGCATTGGTTGCAGACAAACGATAGCAGTGAACAAGACGAAATTAACTGTACTGTCCGATGTTGTAAGTCACTCGGATGGCTCATCATCCTCAGCATGACAATGCCCACTGCAGGCAAAGGCCTCTCCCACGGATATCTCCAATTAACCATGTCCTGTGCTAGCTGCTACCATTTTATCCCTGCAAACTTTTTAATCTCATCCCCCTATCTTACGTCTGCTGCCCCCTACAAGAAAATGCAGTGTAAGGTATATGCCACCATGAAGAAATAAATGTAAAGATCACTGCAAGAGTTTTGCAGTCTGTGATTCTTGTCCTTGATTAAACTCGCAGTAGTATTTTAGTATGTGTGTTTGTGTTTGTGTAATGCTTTTTTATTGGACTTATACCAACTTACTTCAAGGTTTTTCTTTTTCGGGCCATTCACGCAGTAAGGTCATGATTAAGTTAAATATTGACCATCTTCTGTGCACGTCCAAGTTGAGGCACAGGCAAGCGGTACAAGTGCACTTCCCACGACCGCGTTGACCAAGAACGGCAGAGAACTTGTGGCAACCTCCCGAGTGGTCAGTCAGCCTGTGAACTATCCGCACCACCACCCCTTCCCGCGGCTGTTTAACCGCAACCACCATGCTGTCCCGCTTGTGGGTGCCCCTCCACCGTGTGTGCCGTCGAGACCAAAGTTCACCGGTTGTCAGTCACGTTTAGCGCAGCGCTCGCAGTTGACTCATATCCGAGCAACTTTTTCACTTCTCCTATAGATGGCCCAGAGAGACTTTTAAAATGGGAAATTAATTTTTTCCTTCAGGAAAAACCACTGGGCAGAAATGTCACTTTATTTAAAAGAGTACACACTAAAATTTTGCTTCACAGTTTTCTTCTTCATAATAATGCATTTGACATTGCGCATGTATCGCCCCGTGTTATTTCTCTACGGCTGTTCAATAGTTTATAATTCAATGTTTCTGATATGTTGTTTCAGTTTCAACAATTGAACAAAGGTAGAGACGCCAAGAGGGGACGGCGGGACCTCCATGGATGCAATGAACCATTTCCTGCTGTTTGCACACGTCTTGCTGTGGACTACCGTTCTACATAAATCGACAAATGCTACAAGCATTTTCATCTGACTCTTCATTAACCGCAACCAGGCGGAATCTGAAGCAAGTTATGGCATTGGGACGCAAGCAGCCTCACCCCCGGAAACACCAGTGCCAAAACTTACCAGATATAAAAGCATCTACGTGGCTGGAATCTTCAGGGGGCACTGGGGGTCACCGCGGATGCAATGAACCTTTTCCTGTTGTTTGCACAGGTCAAGCTGTGGGCTACCGTACTACGTACATCGACAAATTCTACAAGCATCCCCGCCTGGATCGTCACCGAGCGCAACCGCATGGCACCTGAAGTAAGTCGTGGCAACGTGATGCTAGCATCCCCACTCCTAAAAATATCAATGCCACCACTTACCGTACATATGAGCGGTTACGCGGCTGGTATCTTCAGAGGGCACAGCGACACCACCCTGGACGCAAGGAACCATTTTCTGCTGTTTGGACAGGTTCCTTTGCATTATGCCATACATTGCTTTCGTAGAGACAATTGATGCATTGTTGTCCTGCCGTGCCCAACAAAGTGCATTTTTATGCTGGATGAAGCCTGAGACCTGGTTTTGGTGCTTCTCGCTGGAGAGGTGGAAACTAATCCGGGACCTCTTAGGAATCCTCAACCCAACGACATTAGAAATATATTACAGGAAATGCAGGCAGCTACGTAGGCTTCTATAGACAAAATTTCCTGCACACAAAATAAGCTGAGAAAACAATGAACAGAAAATTCACTGAACTGAATTTAACACTCAAGGTCCTAGCTCAGCGCAGTGAATAATTAATTCTTCAAAGGTCTGAGATTTTTTCACTTAAAATAGTTATTTCCGCACTACAAAGTAAGCTAGATGATTTCGAGGGCAGAAGCTGGCGTCGCAGCTTAAAAATTTCAGGGCATACTGAGGAAGACTACGAAAATCCTGCTGCCTTCAGGAGAAATATACTTGCAATGTTTAGCCAGAAGCTCGGTGTAACATTTACGAGCGTCCAAAAGGTGCACACACTCTGTAAAAAGACAAGTGACAAAAGTGATAAGTTCAGACCAGCATACTAAACTTCTTTTACTACAATGTAAAGGTGATTTTAAGCACAACTGTTCCAAGCTCAAAGGTTGGAACATTTCGGTTTGGCATGCTTTTCGTAAAGCCCCACTAGATAAATACCCAATCTCTGGAAGCATGATAAGCATTTAAAATTAAAGAGCAGCAAGATTTTCCTTGATTACGATTTGCTTAGCGGAGATAGTGATGGCTACATTTGGGAGGACGTCAACTCGAAAGTTGTGAAATTACGCCGGTCCAATACAGCTGTAGCAGCTTCACGATCGTAGACCAAATCATTCTGTTTTTCTTCATTAAAAGCAAGAACTCTCGCTAGCAAAGCAAGTAAGCTTGAAGACTTTTTCTTCACAATCTCCATATCCTGGTCGTTACTAAAACATGGCTGTCATCTCAAATTAGAGAATGAAATTATTCTTCCTCATAATATAGTGCGACAAGGCCTAGATGAGTGAGGTGGTGGAGTGTGCAGTGAGAGTAAAAGGAGAAGCTGAATATGATTTAGCAGATATTGCTCATCACGAAAATGTGTAGCGCAAAATCAGTATCACGACTTCTCGGCCTCGTTTATAGACCCCTCAAAAGCCCGGTATCCTACATCAAAGAACTGGCTTACCATCTTGAAGGCTTTATGAGACCAAATCAAAATTGGCTCGCGCTAGCGATATAAACTTGACCGGTATTAACCGAAGCTGATTAGATATCATAGCATCGCATGATGCCGAAAGTGCACACCCTCTTTTGATACAACCTTTTCTTAAAATCCATCGCAGCTCGTTACTGCTCCTACATGTTACCTTTGATCTTATATTTCTTTAAAACTTCTCTGAATGTTGTAACGTGTCAATTACAGACGGCATATGCTGATCACAAGTCTGTCCATATAACTTTAAAAGTACATGGCAGCCAAATACCGCCATCAAAGAAAACTCATAATATTTCGGCTGCAGATGTCAAGTCGCATTTTAATTTTTTGCGAGTTCAAACATGGGGGAGATATCTAACCTTTGGAACAGATTCAAGACCATGGTCAGAGAATGCATGAGCAGATTTGTCCTTGTCCGGCATGAAATAGGCATCAGAATCCTTTCTCCAATCGTGATATAAAGCACTTGAAATCGCGTTTGGCGCTGAAACGAAAGCTAAACGGTTGCAATGCTGATTTACGTGCTCTAAAAGAACAGCTGGTTTTCAAACTACAAAATGTCCGCAAAAACTTCTAAGAAATAACCCTTGTTTCCTTCATGAAAGCTTCACCTGGCAAGTTTTGGCGTTTTCTTTCCAGTAGTAAGCAGATTGTCTATCAGCTACATATTAATGGTACAGCCGCCGCGGTGTCTCAGTGGTTATGGAGCTCGGCTGCTGACCCGAAAGACGAGGTTTGATCGCGGCCGCAGCAGTCGAATTTCGATCGAGGCGAAATTCTAGAGCCCCATATACTGGGCGCTGCCCGTGCACATTAAAGAAACCCAGGTGGCCAAAATTTCCAGAGCCCTTTTTTACAGCTTACCTCATAGCCTCAATAGCTTTGGGACATTAAACCCACGTAATTCATAAACGAACCAGCTTGAGAAGAAATTCTGTTATATATGTATATTTTAGCGGTTCTAGCGGAATGCCTACTACAAGGAAGTAAATGTATGGTGATTCATGTAAAACATGCAACTAATATTTGCTGTTTACTACTTTAAAATGCCATAAAATCGCAGGATGCTGTGGCTCGCAGTGAGTTCAGTTGCTGTATTCATGATCTAATGCATATAGACAAACTGCAGTGTCCAGAAATATGAATGTATTTAGAATGCGTTGAAAAAAAACTCTTTCATACGACCGTCTCAAGCTGTGCCTGCAAAACTACTGCAGAAACTTTTTTTTTTCCAGGTGGACACTTCTGGACATTTTTTAGCACTAGTATGACTCCAGTGAGCCTAGGTTTTCACCTACTTGATCTCCAAGCATGAGCATATTGAAAGGGCTAACTTTTTCTGATATCTTTACGTGGCTTCATTACTGCGATTGTGTCAAAAGAAGTACACCAGAGACCTTGAAATCAGTGTTGAATACTGGCGTGTAGGCAAATAACGCTCAGACAAAAGTTGCATAAATTGATCATCTCGAAGGATGGTAATTTTTTGTATGTTCTTAATAAGTTTCTTATAAAAATTGGAATTTCCCGCTACTGGATAGCAGTCGGCACCTTAAAGAGGCAGCTATCATTATGCATTGTTGTAAATTATGTTTGATATTAACTGCATGAGGACTTCCTGCAGTTTGTTGTTTAACATTCCAAAGCTGCACATGAGCTCTAAAGGGAGCCGCAGTGTGGGGCTACATATTATTTTTAACTACCCTGGGTTATCAATGTGCACTTCATTTCACAGCACATTTCATGGCAGTCTTTTTTCAAGATGCCAATGATTAGAGCCAGCTTAAAGCGGCGTCGCATCTTTAATCATGAAAATAAATGCTTTATTGCTTATGATAACCGCACCCCTTATGTGACACCCTCGAAAAAGAGTTTACAGTCATTTTTGGCTTATGACAAGTCGAACTCATGTAATTAGTGGCAAGCAGTGACCAGTCCAGAGATCAGGGCGTGTACAACGTAGCTTCTTGTTCACTGGAAAGAGGAGGGGGTAGGAGTTCTGAAAAACTATTTTGGTGTATATTTCGTCTTAAAAAGGATCCTTCGTTCGCCGAAGACCCGACGCCTCTCTGGTGTGGCTAGCGCCATTTATCTCTTCCTCTCTTGTGCCGAGGAAGACAAGGTCAACTGTCTCATCCGCCAACCTTATAAGTCGACTCTCATGCTCCCCACCTCCACCCCCACTTCTCGTCTGGTGGTGATGGGCGTGCACAACACTCAGAACTTGTGGATGCCCATCGCACAGCACAGCTCCCCGCCTATCGCATAGCCTCCCTGGCAGAGCCCATCTCTCTTCCATCTGCTTGACCCCTACGTCCCCTGCCTGTGTCACCCGCCTATTACCCCCTTCTATCTTCTCCATGCTAACAGTCAACCTCCTTCCCAAGAACATGCACCCTGAGTATTACGCCACCCGCCGATCTGCCCGCGCCTCCACACTCTGGCGCCAGTACGGCTCAAAGTATGACGGTGTGTGTGTTGATGCAGCACCATATCTTTCCCACCCTGTTCATGCCATCGCCACCGTCTCCCATACACTTTCCCCTCTCTCCGTCGCTACTATCCCTGATCTCACCTCCTCGGCCGCCGGGGGGCAGCCATTGCCCTCGCCATTGCTGCCCGGCCCGTTTTATATTCAGCGTCTCCAAGACTGCAGTCCGCAACTTTGCAAAGGGTTGAATCTGCTCCTCTGCACTCCACATCCTTAAGCACTCCGCGCACTTTACTTGCTATCGAACTTCTCTGGGCTCCGGCTCACTCGGGGCAACCAGTAAATGTAACAGGCAAAGGAGGGCTAGTTGGTGTTTTTTTTAAAGCTATGTTTATTGCCTCAGGGCATAAAAACTATGAAGTGAGAGATGAGTAAGATGCTTAAGTAAAAGCAAAAAGGTGGGCTGATTTCATGAGATCAAGAAGTGATCGATGACATCGACCTTGTGTCCAGGCATTATAGCAATCCGGATTGTCCGGTGAGAGTCCCACTGCCGCCAGGTGCCGAATTCTCGTCGGCTTCAGCGGCGGGCAGTCCAACAACAGGAGGTGGATATACGCCTCACAGTCTCTGTTCTTGCAGACTGGACACCCGGGGCGGGGATATAAATCTTTGAAATGCGGCTACTTGCGTGTCACAGCTCGAGTTAGGGCAACCCGACCGGTATCCTCCGAAGCGCAACTTCCTCTGCACGGGTAAGACCACGGGGGAGGTTTACCGCACACGGAGGGATTAAAGCACGTGTGCGGTGCCGGAGGTGTTCCTTTCTTGTTAAAAGGAGAGTGGTGTCATCCAGAGTGAGGACTCGAGGCAAAGACGAGGTTGGGGTCGAAAGGCGGGTAGCAGAATCGGCGCGGCTTTGTGCGCCAGGAGGTCAAGCGGCACCCACTGAATACGGATTTCCTACGGGATGCGTGCCGCTAGACGATGGACGTCTTGGCATATTTCTGGGGTGCGAGTGACTCGTTGTAGTAGGCGTGTGACGTGAAGGGCGTCGATGCGAATGACAATGCGGGCCGTGTGTACCATGGGAACGGCGGCCACAGAGCTAAGTGCCTCTTGAACTGCAAGCATCTCCGTACAGAAGGCGGAAGGAGGTTCTGAGAGGCGAAACATAGACGTTTTGTTCAGAGCAGGCTTGCAAGGACAGTAAACTGCCGTTGTTGTTTCGCAGGCTTGGATGCTTGCGTCAACGTACATCACCATGGAGCCATGCGGCAGATTGGCGTCTTGCTCTGTAATTCGGTCGCGAAACGACGATGCCGCGCGAGTAGATGTTGGCCACGTAGATCAATTGGCTTGTTGTCGCTTAGCTGCACAAAACGCCAAGGAGGAAGAACTGGCGGGGGCGGCTGTAGAATGCAGTGCGATGAAGCATATGCCCTGAGTGCAGATGTTGTTTGTGTAAGGCTTGACTTTAGGCGGCGAGCATCGCGTCGTTGCTGCACCAGCTCATCTAGTGTATTCAGCTGCGCATGTTCTTGGAGCGCCACGATCGGGGTAATGCGGGGAAGGCAAGTGATGACCCTCATTCCCTCTCGATTAACAGCTTCTAGACGATCTCATTAAGCCCTCGTCAAATGATGGAGTTCGGCTTGGTAAACCAGGCGCGGTTGCACAACCACCCGCATCAACTGTCGTGCAACATGAGAGCGGGCTCCGCCTGTTTTAGGAGCAATGCGTCTAATCAGATCCAACGCCTGAATTGCTTGCTTTTTAGCCCGAGAAAGCCATGCAGTACCTGTTCCTGACTCGTGTATTGTCAAGTCCAACATTTTTACGGTCGAACATTCTTGAAATGGAGCTACAGATAGATGGAGACGAATTAGTTTTGCAGCCAGTTTACGGCGCCACCAGAGTTTGGCGACTGAGACGAACGTAGTTTTGCTCACTGGAAGCTGCAGGCCAATTGAAGAAGAAAAAGTCGACGTAGTATCTATGGCTGATTGTAGGCCTTCTGCTTGAGTCATCAGGTCGTTGTGAGTGCTCCACACTGTTATATCATCAGCATACAATAAGAACTTAATCACAGAGACATCTTGTAAGCCCCAAGCAAGGGGTTAAAAGCAATACTAAATAATGTTGGCGATAACACCGATCCTTGGTGACGCCGCGAAGAGGTACAAATGATCCGACGGCCTCACTACCGAGGCGTATGGCAAAGTGTCGGCCTTCAAGGAAGGATTAAACAAAACTGCGCACTCTAACAGAGAAATGCAGCATGTCAAGCGATTCGAGGATGGCAGCACGACTGGTATTATCGTACGCCTTTTCAACGTCCATGGACAGTACAGTACGTACAAGGCGGCTGCGAGTTGAGGCCAGAACTGTTGACACCAAGACAGCCAGTCCATCTTCTGTACCTATGGATGTACGAAAGCCAATTTGGGCGGGATGGTAGAAACCATGGTGCTCAAGCCACCACGACAGTCATGTGGCAAGCATTTTTTCGGTAAGCTTGCAAAATATTGGCATAAGCGTTATAGGCGGGAAATTTCCGAGGCCTGTCGGTGGCTTCCCTGGCTTTGGTATGGAGATCACAATTGCCAATTTCCATATTTCTGGTACGACGCCTTCTATCTATACTTTGTTAATGGTGGCGAGGAGTTGAGGCAGTACAGCGGAACTTAAGTTCTTGTAAACCTCGTACGGAATGAAGTCCGGACCGGGCGCAGTCTTCCAACGGGCCTTGTCTATTGCTGCAAGCAACTTGGGCAATGAAAATGGGCTTGTAATTTCCTCGGCGTCGGCTGTAGATGGGAGCTTATCGACATATGCTGGAATGGCAGCCAAGGGGGCTCCTATGACGCTTGGAGACAACACATCATACTTGGGGGAAACACTTCCGCGTTGCCTCTGTGGCGAAATCATCCGGAGCTAAGATAGCTGCGAAGCATGCTGTCGACGCTGTTTCAGGACGGCGGGAACCTAGTTCCATTGCACGAAACGTTCGCCAGAGAGAAGCATTCGATGACTTTGTCGAGAACTGCTCACATCACGCATGCCACTGCCGTCGCGAGAGATCGCGTTCATATCTGCGAGCCTTGGCAGTAAGGTAATTCAGCCTTGTCCGTGATTGCGCAGAAGTAGGGTCGCGGGAAGCTGCCATCTCCGCTTGTTGGCGAGCAGCCCACAGATTAAGCAGAGCCACATCCTGCGCCGGGCGATTCACGTCCGTCCAGGTGACAGCAGTAGCCTTATTCAGCGCAGTTTGTATGCAGTCCACAAGTAGTGCAGTTGATTGCAGAGAGAGATCTTCGACGGTGGTGCGAAACGTGTCCCAATTGACCACAGAACACCTACTGCGTAATCGGCGGGCCCTTGATGGATGGAGACCGATGATGATAGGATGATGGTCACTGCCCTAGCAGTCTGGCTCCAGGTGCCACGATGGAATCCGGGGCCCTGACCACCACGCAAGGTCCGGAGCATATGTTGGACTGTGAGCATGGCGCACAGTCCGCATTGCTGAATCTAGATGGTTGAGTAAAACAAGCAGCGCATTCGCGAATGCGTCCCGCACACGCCTACCACAGGGGCTTGAAGTGGGGTACCCCCAGTCGGGATGAGGGGCGTTAAAGTCACCGCCGACTAAAACAGGCCACCCTGGGTGCTGTTGTCGTAGAGTTAATAACCACCCTAGATTAATACGGGAGGGAGCTCCACCGGCGGGTCTTACATAATATGAGACGACCACAATAATTTCCTTGGGAAGCTTCACAGCCACTGCGACTACCTCTTGATATGAAGTGCACCAGATTTCTAGAGAGAGGCGAACTTGAGGAAAACGCGCATCAACGTACACCGCCGCCTTTCACGGAGGGGCAGCAGTGTGCACATAACGGTCGTTCATTGAAAGATACATGTATCCTTTAAAGCCCGGAATGGATGGCAAGGCATTGGTCTCCTGCAGTAGCAGGGCAACGCCTGCAGCTTGTTCATGCGAAGTCGAGATTTGAGCTCTCCCAGCTTTGTGGAGAGGCCTCTGCAGTTCCATTGGAGCACACCACAACTACGTTTACTCGCCATTTTCGATTATGCTTCCAAGCGTTGTAATAGAACTAATGTCAGGTTAGATAACTGGTCTACCATAAATCAGAGGATGGATGTTGTAGAGTTATCCTGTAGTTCTGCAGAAGACCTGGTAGAGTCGGCGAAAAAAGCATGAGGGCTGGACGTAATCGGAGGCGCTGAAGCATTGATTGGCGTGGAGTGGGATTCCACTGGTTGTCTACGGCGAGCAAGCAGTTCACGGCGTTGCCGTAGCTTAGAGACCTCGGCTAAAAGGCGTGCAATTTTTTCCTCAACTGCTTCCATGTCCTCATGCAGAGGTTCCAGTATGCTGTGCTTTTGTGTAGCTTGAAGGCGACGGCGATCCTTGCGCACTTTATCACTGTACGACTGTTGGGCAGGGGCTGCAGGTGGATTGGGCTCAGAAAGCTCAGGCCAGTCGTCTTCAACCCACTGAAGAGCCGCAAACCTGTTGGATGTCTGTATCAGGGCTTTGTGTTTATTACGAGGCACTTGCTTACGGATCCCACGCCGAAACTTCACAGTTGCTTTCTGTTTTGTTGGGCAAGTTGGAGAGGTAATCTCGTGGTCGTCAGTCTTGCAAAGTCCGCACCTGTAAGACGGTGTGCCTTGTGGCCAAGCCTCATCTTGCGTTGCAAAAGGGCATAATCGGCGCATGTGGCCAGGTCTGAAACAGCTGTAGCAACAGAATGCCCTCGGTTTGTAAGGGCGAGGCCGCAGAATACAGCCATTGTAGTAAAGTCGTTCTGGAAGAGTTGGTGGGCCCTGTAGTGTGACGATGCACGAGCGCCCCTTTCCCATATACCACTCTTGGATGACACGGTGGGTTGGACAGTACAGCTCACGCTGGAGGGTCGTCTGGTCATCGGCAACGTCGACGTTGTAAACAACACAGCGTTGTAGGTCCGAACCTTCTACTAGGTACACCTTGACCGGCACCGAGATATCGCTTGTAATCGTTATGCACTTGAGCGTTTGCAGACGCTCGACAGCAGCCAAAGTTGGAAGCCACACAGCGATGGTATTAGATTTCGTTCTGGACGTGAAACCACGAAAACCTTTGGTCCCAAGACACGCGTCCAGGTTCGTCTGAAGAATCCTGTTCGGAATGTCTGTCAGGCTTTTGGCTGCCAGAGCTTTAATGGCCAGTTTATACGATACCTATCCGGATGTCGGCACAGCCACCTGGTTGGCATACGCTCGGCGGGAACGCTTGCCTTGTGAGCTGCAGTTGGCAGAAGACAAATCCTGTGCAGTGTCCCCTGATGGGCTCTTTTGAGAAATGCGGCAAGCCGGTGGCACGGATGGAGGTGCTGAAGACAGGCCCATTGGAGAGCTCTCCTCCTCACGCTGCGCGGCTGAAGCCTCATCCAGCAGTGGAGGCTGGGCAGCCATTGCCGAGTTCTGCCCAGAGGGCAGATCGCTCACAGGCTGAGGTGCATTTGAAAAAGGCGGGATGTGCGCTGCCGCTGATGGACCGGGAGAAGGACCGACGCCGGCGAAGCCACCTCTGCCAGCGCGTCACCAGTGGCTCTAGGCCTAGCCTCGGAGCCCAGTCCAGCTGCCGGGATGACTGAAGGACACTTGCTTACTGCCACCCAGTGAGACGGCGCATAAGCCTCTGGAGCTTCGTCAGATGGTGCGAAGTCAATTCTCTTGATATAAGGGACGTATATATGGGGATGGCGAGATTTTTCATTGGAGCGATGTGCAGCCACCTTAGCAGGGTCACTTCGTCTTCCAGTTGGTGTGTTTAGTCCTGTGCTTTTTTTCCTTGTCCCTCATCGTTTTGCGTGGTTACAATATGCACTTCATTGTTAACCAACCCGCGTTTTGTCAGTTGCTTTGTCCTCTTCGTCCCTCGTCGTCTGCGCCTTTGTAATATGCATTTCATTGTTAACCAATCCGCGTTTTGTGCTGAGCTTTCTTCTCTCCGTCCCTCGTCGTTTCGCGCGGTTGCAATATGCACTTCATTGTCAACCAATCCACGTTTTGTCCTGTGCTTTCTTCTCTTCGTCCCTCGTCATTTTGCGGAGTTGCAATATGCACTGCATTGTTAACCAGTACGTGTTTTGTACTGTGCTTTCTTCTCTTCGTCCCTCGTCATTTTGCGCGGTTGCAATATGCACTTCATTGTTAACTAATTCGTGTTTTCTCCTGTGCTTTCTTCTCTCCGTCCCTCGTCGTTTTGCGCGGTTGCATTATGTACTTCATTGGTAACCAATCCACGTTTTGTCCTGTTCTTTCTTCTCTTCGTCCCTCGTCATTTTGCCCGGTAGCAATATGCATTTTATTGTTAACCAATCCGCGTTTTGTCCTGTGCTTTCTTCTCTTTGTCCCTCATCATTTTGCGCGGTTTCAATATGCACTTCATAGTTAAAGGATGCGCGTTTTCTCCTGTGCTTTCTTCTCTTCGTCCCTTGTTGTTTTGCGCGGTTGCAATATGCACTGCATTGTTAACCAATCCGCGTTTTGTCCTGTTCTCTCTTCTCTTCGTCCCTCGTCGTTTTGCGCGGTTGCAATATGCACTTCAGTGGTAACCAATCTGTGTTTTGTCCTGTGCTTTCTTCTCTTCGTCCCTCGTTCTTTTGGGCGGTTTCTATATACGCTCCATTGTTACCCTGGAAATGAGGTGGCAAATTCCATTGTTCGCTAGATGACAGACCGAGCTGGCCTCCTACACTCCGGGATGGACACGCGTGACTCCCTCCTTACATTCCATGACATCACCCTGCATCACCGCAACTCTCGCGTACCCCTCCCTCCACCTTATAAATCTCTCTCAAAGCTCCAACAGAGCACGTGGCGCCCTTTACAGGCCCGCACTTTCCTCTCTCCTGCCCGCCTGGCTCTTATTCACACCGGTGCCTTCTCACCGGAATGCGCCCTGTGCAGCCACCCCCCGAGCAGACTATGCTCACATTCTTTATTAATGTCCGGCGCTTTCTCCCCCCGCCTCTTGGCACTTAACACCCCGGAGCTGTGGGAGGCTGCTTTGGCCAGCTCGGAGCCGTATATTCAACTACGGATTACGAGTTGGGTAGCGGAAGTCACAGCCAAGCATGACATGACGGCCACAACCGGCAGCCTAAAGGCCACCCAGGGAGCGGGAGCATCATAATTTCCTTTCTTCTCGGTCTTCGCTAAATAAAACTTTTCACCACAAAGATGGGAGCCTCTTGCAACATTATATGCTCCTTATCAACTGTTACTTAACCGACATTTGCATTTTATTTTATTAACCATATCTGTCATGATAGACAGATCTTGCTGACAACTTATGTCCGCAAACTACCATCCACAACTTTTCGTCTACAACTTCCGTCCACGCCAATCACGAGCCAAGAACTGCTTCCGCCTTAAAAAGCAGATGGTCCACCTATTACCTAGGTCACGTCACCTTGTAGCGTCATTACAACCTGCCACCAGAATGTGAGCAAACTGCCCACCGTGAAAGGTAGCAGTTCAAATGGTAGGTCACGTGAGGTTGCTTGGGAAGAGCAACCTGGGTCGCACAGGCCCCACAGGTGAATGTGTTTGAAACAGCCACCACCGGGAGCAAGTTGCACATGGCTAAACCACTGCGCGAGGAATGTTATGAGGGCTCACAGGGACCTATGAATGTGTAGTAGAGAAGGATCAATTCCGCATATATGAGCATTAACCTATTAATTGTACTGCGTGATCGCCTTAAAGTAAAATAGCAGTATACTGTACTGTTGAGCGACTTTATTGCGAAGGTAGCCAAGAAGCAAGCCGGATATCAGGTGGTAGGCGACTGTGACATAGGCTTTAGGAATAGTAGGGGAGATTATTAGCAGAGTTTGCAAAGAGATATGATTATTGAATCATGAATACCTTCTTTTGTAAACAATAGAACTATAGTGGACGGGGAAGAGCCCCTATGGTGAGACTAAAAATCAAATAGACTTCATACTGTGCACTCACCCTGGTTTCGTGCGGGATGTGGAGGTCTTCGGAAAGGTGCGTTTTAGCGAACACGTGCTTAGAAAAAGCTTAGACTTGAAGACGAAACGGAAGAAACTACTGGAGGGAATCCACCTACGAGTTAGCGGCAAGAGGAAAAGTAGTGGAAATCGGGGTCGCGTTTAGAAATACTATTTATTTATTTATTTATATAAAAATACTGCTATCCCATAAATTGAGACATTGCAGGAGTGGTATAGGTTACCCATGAAACTAATTTATTAGGAAAGGGCATGATTACAAACGTGAGCCCAAACATTACATAGAAAACAGTACAGTACAAGTAAGAAAATACATGAGTACATAATTCTCGCAAAAAGTGATCAATAGACATCTGGCGTAATGTGCCATCAAAATCGTTCCATAATTCGACTGTGAAAGGAACAATTGAAATTTTAAAAGTTTAAAAACGGCAAAAACCGCACGATGTTAAGCGGTTTTCAACGGCGAGTGACACGTGCTGAATAACTGGGGAAAGAAAAGGGGGCGCTGATATAAATACGCTTGCTGATGATATTGTGAAGAAGAATAACGCGATCACATATGAGTCTGTGTTGAAGCGTGTTAAATAATGTGCGGGCGTTAGCTGTGGGAGAGAAATGGCGGTCATATTGCTTTGATATGATATTATTCATATTGCTTTTTTCTGTACTTTTTACAGTTTAGTGAAGTCTTTAGCTAAGTGCGGTGACCAGACCACCGATGCATATTCAAGAACACAGCTTACTAGAGATTTGCAAGCCGTCAGCTCACAGTTTTTGGTCCCATCTTTTAACGTACGTTTTAAAAACCCCATTTTCTTTAAAGCCTTCGAGCAAGGCAAATCTACATGTTTAGACCAATTCAAGTTTGAACAGAACGTTACGCCAAGGTACTTTTACTCGTTTATATGCGTTAGGTGATGAGTGTTGTTAATGTACGAAAAGTAAAAAGAATTTTTCTTATTGAATGTCGTCGACACAGTCTTGATAAAATTAAGCTTCATCTCCCATGTGTTCCTCCAATCACAGAATAAAAAAACACATTATTTAAAGTGAGCTGGTCGCATGCATTATTTACATTTGAATACAGAACGCAGTCAACTGCATATAAACGAATTTTAACACATGTGTTATTAGTTATCTGGACGACGTCATTAATGTGAATGAGAAAAAAAGGGGCCCTAGAACTGATCCTTGTAGGACGCCACATCTTACAGAGACAGACGTTGACTGAGAGTGATTAAACTCAACAAAATGTGACGTCATTTGTAAGCACTCCTTAGTCCAGGGTAGTAGTCGGACAGCATGAGTTTCTTTGAAAAAGGCACCAAGTTCAGTCATGAGCTTACTATGACAAACCAAATTGAATGCTTTAGACTAGTCGATAAAAATGGCGTCCATCTGACCGCGATCATTTATGCATGATGCAATGTCGTGTGGGAATTCAATTACACAGCGTGAGAGTAGAGAATCAGGCCTGTAAACCATGCTGATTATTAGAGACAACATTATTGCTAGACAAGTACTTGACAATGTGTTTATGAGTAATGTGCTCTAGTGCCTTTCAACAAGTATATTAACGAAATTCGTTTATAATTGGGGAGGCTTCTTTGGTAGCCAGCCTTAAATACTGGCACTACATTAGCTATATTCCAGATTTGTGGAAAAGTTTCAGATTGGAGGGATTTTTGGAAAATAAAAGTCAAGTAGCGGGCACACCACTCAGAACACTCTTTAGAAACATATTCGGTATAACATCGGCTCCAGCAGTTTTGGCCATTTCAATTTGTAACAAAAGATTAAGAACTCCGTTATAACTTATACCCAAATTGGGGAAAGATGTTAATTCAGTGACTAAAGAAAAAATCGCTCTAGTGCCGTTGTAAAATATGAAATACCGATCTAAAATCTTTAATAATACCTTCAGAGATAATAGAATGACTAGAACTTGGTTTATCATTAACAGCAAATGATGAACAGTTGCCGGAGAGAATTGTTGTCCAGAATATGGATGGGTTGGTTTTTATGAATGTTGTCAGCGTGTTCTGATCATTAAATTTCCTAGTGTCGTGCATTTTGGTTCGCAGGGCCACTTTCAAGGAAGCTATTATCACTTTTATGCTGTGACTTTCGTCGCTTTCGAAGACTCTTGATGCGACGATTAAGTTGTATGATTTCCCTGTGGTAATATATATGCTTGGGACGTCTTTTAACACACTTTTTGGGCACCAAGTTACACAGACAGTCATCCACAACTTAAAAAATTCGTTCGAAAACCTTAACATTGCATTGTTCGCTACTAAATAAAATCTCATTAAAACATTTGTGGTCTATCTTCTAAAATCTGGATTTTTGGTAATCATAGAGCGATACCGGTTTCTCACGTTTTCTAATTGTTCCAACTGCGCTAAACTCATGATTAAATTTTTTGGCATCTGGCTTAGATTTCACACATTGCAAAAATTTACATGCATTTTTTTGAACAAATTGGGTATGGTTGAGATTAATTGTGGGATGTTCGGCTTTGAATGACCCATAATTGACAGAGTCGAGGGATGGTGATTTGTGTGAACTGTGACTTCTTTCACACTTAGCTTTCCTGATTGTGACCAATGTTCCCAGAGTGCTCCTTTCTCTTGACGTTGTTATTTGCATTTGAATTTTATTTCTGCTCAGTCATAATACCAGTCATAATTCTTTTCCCCAAAAAACCGTGTTTCTTTTTAACCAAAGCTTGGACACTGTTTCTCTAAAGTCATCACTGTAAACAAACAATTATTACCTTGGTTGTGACAGTGACCAGTGTGACTGACTGCAAGTGCCAGAGAGAATAATAAATATTGCAGTCAAAGTTAAAAAAATAAAAAGTGAGAGCAGTAGCTTAGTATAGCCTGCCCCCATTGAGTGCACCCACCCTATCACATTTGCTAAAACTCCCCCTCCCCGGCTGCATATAGCTTAGGCCCACGTGCTTTGTACTAACATTGGACAGTAGGTCAGTGGAGGCATTATCAACTGAAGGCCTTAACCCTCGTTGAGGTGGAGTTCCATGTGTGGGCTCACTGAACAAGAACGTGCACTACAAAAAATTCATCATAATGCTGAGTTTTTGTGTGGCGTACAAAGCTGAAGTAACACAGCACTGCAACATCAAAGTAAACTAGCTACATGGTGGCACTAAGACGGTATAAAACCCCTTGTGCAGTCATTTCACTGCTGATGGCGGCCCAGGCATATGGAGATGTTCTTTAGTGTGGCAAGCGCACCAAAATAAGGCCGCTGATTGCCATCTAATGCTGATTTATCATGTGATCTGGCTCGTAACTACTTTCTTTTTTTCAGCCTCTAGTTGGATATAACCCGAGAACGAGGCGGCAAATGCCCGTTAAAGAATGCCCTCCAACCAATGGCTTCGATCGATTCTCACAACGTGCTGGTTAATCTCTTTAGACCTGCTAGTGTGAAATTGCTATTGGACGGCAGATGAAGCGGGATAAACCAGGGCTTAATCATACTCCCGTGACATCAGAAGAAGCGGTCAGTGCCATTGGTTGAAGGGCCTTTTTTGAGCGGCATCTGCTGCTTTGTTCTTGAGTTGTTTCTGACTGTAGCATGCTCTGATGGAACTCATGTCATTTTTGCGTCTTGATGGCAGACATGCTCACGCACCATAATATTTGCAATGCAGGAAGCCCCCATTTAGTTCTGATTTAAAATGATTAAATTAAATTCTATGTAGCTATTGAAAGGAGGTTATGGTATTAGAGGCATCGGAAAATGCTCTTCTCGAGGCCGTGTCATTGCTACATTTAATAGCCCTAGTTAAGCTATTGGTGCACACATCTAGTAGCCTCAAAGCATGACATGGTTTTCACCTACTTATAGCTGTTGATGCCATTTTGTGATGGAACCTTAATTTGGCACAATGTTGTGGCACATGGACCTATCTGCCTTACTTTTTCAGGAAACAAAGAATTGTGAGGACTTTATTTTTTTGCGCCGGTTTATTTCTTCCTTGCTTTCATGTAAACACTTGAGCACATATTGTTTTATGAATTTTGTAACTGAAAAACTTCAGTTCATTTAAGTTTCTGTATTGCAAAATCTCTCGTCTTTCTATGCCTCTTTATGTGTTTTCTAAGTGTATTAAGTGCGTGTGTATTTTCATCTGCTGCCTAGGTCTCTCCTGCAGTCTGGTCCTCCAGGATAAAAAATAGGTGGACTTGTGAGCACTTTGGCTGCAATCTTATTTAAAATAGAGGCCATTTGTGATATGTTTTCTTTTCAGTTGTGAAAAATCTTGTTTGGTTATTGCACTGTGCCTAAACCAAAACATGCATCTACTACACATTATACATGCCTGCTTCTTGTGTACACATTGCACCACTACTCTGCATGACTAGAAAGCCAGCCATTGCATTCTAAAGAGAAATATTAACCCATAGCAGCATAGCTTTATGCTGCAGTGTAAATAGTTATGCTGTCTGGAATAAAACATAGTCGTTCTCAAAAAATGTACCAATACTCCTAGACAGCCTAACGTTGCACTGGTATTGATGGCATAAATTTACGCTGCTGTGGGAGTAGGAGTTAACCCATTTGGACTAAAATATAGTCTTCCTTGCAAGGTGTAACTATAATATTGGGCAGCATAAACTTACACTGCCTTTCAAGGTGTACCTTTACACTAGAGAGAGTGTAACTTTCACACACTTCGTCGTAGACTAAACCATAGTCTTTCTAAAAAATTGTAACTATAGTCTTGCGCAGCATAAACTTGCACTGCCTTTCAAGGTGTAACTTACTAGATAGAGTGTAACGTTTACACTGTTTGTCGTGCAGTAAAACGTTAGTCTAGAGCAAACAGCATAATATTGCCCTCCTAAAGGTTTTAGCTCAGCGACAAGTGGTTTACCCTCCAAAAAGACAAAATCACACTCTTTTTTTAGAGTGTGCGCACTCCAAGGTCATCAAGCGGGGGTAGAAAAAAACCGCAGTGGGAGGCGAATTCACGAGATCCTGTCATCTGGAAGTTCAAGGCAGTTTTGACACCCAGAATTGTCGGCTGAAAGCAGCATGTTGCCCGACCAGACTGCTATCTAGTGTCGCAGAAGGGAGTCTGCAAGCACTTGGAGTCAGAAAATAGGTCGCATCCACATCAGAATAAAGGAAGCCGTACACGGTCATTCCTTGCGTTAATGGCATTTCCAGTCTCAAAAAGGTAGGAGCAAGAGCTGGTGTAAAAGTGCTCATGTCAGCACCCAACAAGTTAAGGAGCCTGTGCGCCAAAGTCAACAGCGAGCAAAGAAAAAATCAATGCAAGAAAAGACACCGGAAAAAACGTGAATTGTGTGCATAACGGGTTTTATGCAATACCTCTGTCATGTGCGGACGCACCTACATTGGTCAAACAGGGTGCTGTTTGAATAAACGGCTTCCGAGAGCACAAAATATCCCTAAAGGGCGCCATCAGCAGTGAATTAGCAAAACATTGCAGAGAACATGAGTGCGCTCCGCAGCTTATCAACACAATGGTCAACCCGTCATATTTTGATCAACGGACCAGCGAGATTGAACAAGCCTTCAACATCAGACAAAAGAGCGACGTATGCGTTTGCATACCTTTAGTAGCGCTTCGTGACAGAGAAATTGATTATATGCGTGCGACGTCTTAATATTTCACCACGTGTACATCTTGTGCGTTTTTCATGCTTCTCTCTTTTCCTTCTTATACGAGCGAGATGTATATATTCGACGAACGTGCATCAAAAATCTGCTTGTTATTCAGCGTCATGTACCACCTCTCTCTGTCTCGTGCTGCGCGGCTCGCGTCACAAGATCATGCACCAACAAGCCCAAATTTTCACCTTGTTAAAGCACATTTCAAGTAAACAGGTAAGTCTGAATGGCCTAGCCAGCAAGCATTCACACGAGTGGACAAATGTATTACACCACCTATAAGGTAATCATGTGCCTGAAATTTGGCACATATATGTGCGCTTAGATTCCTGAAGTCTGCATGAAAAGAAGAAATAATTTTATTGAACCAGAGCCGAAAAATCTACACTCTAAAAAAGCGGTGTAAACAATGGGTAAGAAAGGGGTAACTTTTACCTCGGCAGGCATTGGAATAACTTTGCACACTAGAAATACCTGCTGCGAGACGTTTTCTCTGTTTCGTGAAAGTTACACCTTTTTTATCCCTTTTTGTCAGTGTTGAAAACTGTGTTTCGTTTTTTATGCCAAATATGGCAGAAAAAATTCTTCCTGGGATTTCTCCTAGAGGGCACTTTGGGTTTAGTGTCTGAAATGTTGGAGGCGAAAGCAATACTGCGGCATGGTTTGCACTTGCGCAATATCTCCATGCTAGCGGGTTCTTTTTACTGAAAAGCGCAGTTTTCTTTTTCATAAGAAGTAAACTTTGAAGCGCGGCAGTTCTAGTTGATCAAAAATATATCTTTTCTCTATGTGGAACTTAGAGCAAGATGTCTTATAAGATGAAAAAGCTCTGTATAGAAGCTGTGTTGTTTTTATCCTCCCAGAGTTGCTGATCTGAACTTACCTCTCTAGGTGTAATTTTCCCTTTAGCAACAAAACTGAAAGCAATGAAAATGACGAATCTTTTTTATGGTGCAATGCTTAAAGAGGCAGCCAGAAGAAATACGTGTATGTGAGATCAGTATTGAATTTCGCAACCTTCGTTTTTTAAACTTTCATGAATCAAGGTTTTTGTATTTCTTCATTCCTCAAATAAGAAGTAGCACTTTATTTTACTTATAGCTTTAATATGGTGCCGTGCCCAACGTTGTAAAGCACGTGGAATGAGGGCAGTTGCATGAACGCGTCCTTGAAGCAAGTTGTTCTTAAGCGGTGAGGACCCTCAGCGATGTAAAGCTGGACCCTCGTGGTAGTACGCGGGACGCGTTTATACTCCGACGTAACGTGCGCGCGCGGCACGGCGACGTCACGTTGGCCACAGCGAGAACCTCTACACTCCAACGGCGCTTGACCGCCGAAGCGTTCGGCGGGTTCGGCGCACCTCGACCACACCAGCAGTAACTTGGAGTGCGTTTCGATTTCGCACCGAGCGCGTCAGCCTCCGCCGGCCCGGCCAGACCGGTTCCGCCTCTCGTCGGGGTGGCATTTTCCCGTTTTCCAAAACTGATGGGAACTGCCTGGAGTTCAGGTTTGCACAGATTAACGTGAATGCCCCGCTCCACTTCTAAAGAGAATACAATGGAGGGCGACTTACTCATCTCTCTTCACACTACCCCGGTTTTGGGTAGAGCAGGAAGAGAAAACCAGTCTGTGAACGAGGGTGTTTGTCGGAAAGCACCTTTTTTAAGTAAGTTTTTCTGGAATTTTGAAAGTTGAAACCGAAAATTCTCCTTCACGTGAGTACAGCCTCTTAATTTCATCCTCTGCCATCAGAGGGAATGTGAGCCAATCGCCTTCCATTTCATTCTTTTTATGAAAAGAGAGAGAGAGTGACTGTCCTTAATCTCAGTGAACCTGAAGCCCCACAGGTTACCACCAACTTTCGAGATCGAGTGCAAAGGGTGGTTCGCATGCAAGCGATTCGACGAATAGAGCGAACAGCGGTGCGGCGCTGCGAAGCGTTTCGCTTGCTTTCGGTTCACATTCGTCGCCACTGCGCATTTCCCACCGCTACAGTGGCTAGAATTCCAGCCACTGCACAACTACAGTGAACTAGAAGTTTAACTGTTGTACAACCGCTGCGAAAACCAATGTTGCTGGCAAATGATATGAGCTTGCAACCGGTTTTGGTGGCCTGCAAACAAAAAAAGCGTAATATATCATCACGATTTTGTCGTTTATTTTCATAGCTTATTTGAATAAATATAATTCTTGTGTTTTAAGCATTCAACCCCACTATAAATATTTTTGTTTTTTAAACAAAATTTTGTACGTGCGGCGCACAAACACAAACACTGATCTATGCGCATGCTTTCTTGTACGAGGCCTCTACAGGTCACGTGGCAACGCCGAGCCGTCATTGGTTGAGATGCGGTGCTGCCGCGTCGCCGCCGCGAAAATTTCCAACTTGCCCGAACCTCGCCGCTCCAGCCGCTGGAGCTTCCTTCGCGGCTTGAGACGGGGTGTATGCGACGCGGCGGCTGGATTCGCGAGCAACGGTTCGCTTACGTGTGAAAAGGGCAGTTGCCGAAGGGTACTCTGCTGCACAGTTGTACCTGTTTCGACCTGTTCCTCGCGTTCGCAGCCATGCTTTGCACACAAAAGAAGAGAGAGCGAGTATTTATTGTGGATAAGCTAGAGACCAGTGCTGGTACAGGAACGGAACTTGTCTCCCTATAGAGTCAGTGGAAATTTTGGGTTCACTGGAACTTTTGGCTACTCATTGTGTCCTTTCAGCAACTCCCCTCTCATACAGATAAAAAAGCATCTTCCCTCATCCTTTTCGAACAAGAATGCGGAAATGTGAACAAGGGTTTTTGTTTGAAAATTATATGCTATATTGCAGAGGGTGTTACTATATATTCTGCAAGTTGTCAACTGACCACTTGCGGATACCAGTAAGTCATCTTTTCCTGAAAGCTTGCTCTCCAACTAAAAGGTCTCGAACCCAAACAACGCACACATTCTGCTTGAGAAGTAAAACTCCGGATGGTCGCGCGCTGCCTGCAGTAGTGGCTAGGCAGGGAGAGGAAAATGCCTTCGTCGCCGTTCCGTGGAGTGGGTTGTTTATTGCTCGGGCTATAGGTGCAGAGGAATGAATGGAGGAAGTTAGAGAGCGAGAAGTTAAAGCGCAGGCGCGGTTAATTTTAGCGCCAGGTAGAAAACTCAGTCCAGCCAGCATTATGGCGGTACGTGTAAACGTGTATAGCAAGACGGAAAAGAGAAAGATGGGCTTTAGGAGGAGAGAAAAATCATGAATGAGAAGTGCACCCTTCCTTGCCCCTGAAAAACACCGCTCCTATTGTTGACATGCTGACTTGGAATCCCCTTGGAATGGAGCCCTTTTGAAATGTGCGTCTTTTATGGAAGCTCCTTTCCCGATATTTTCACACTGTACTCCTCTCTGGGGGGTAACAGACGAGTTGGTACCTGCTTAGTGGCTTTGTCTTGTGTCTCGCTGCATGTTTCATTAGCTTCCAGTTCCTACATCCCTATTATTCTTCACAATAAAGTTTTCACCAACGTCCTAGCGGCCGCCACCTCTGAGGCTAGATTACGGCGGTGAAAGGGAATATGTTTTCCGTAATCCGCTTATCACCAACCTTTTTCCGCGTACGCTGCGGGAGGTAGCCTGTGCGACCAAAAATGACTCCCGTGACGTCACGGCTTCTTAGAAAAACAACATGAGGCACTTTGTTTCTCGTGTAATTGACTGCTTTGCGTCTTGTCAACACCTGTAGTCTTGCAACGATTATTTCTACTAATATTGAAGCATATTTTCTTGCTTTTCATAATCTCGTCCAAGCTGATGTCAGTGGAAACCACTTAACTAGGAACTACATCACGAGAGCGTCCCCAGCACATTGAGTTGCTGTTCAAGCGTATCAAAACGTAGTTCAACAGAGCTGGCCCTCGTTGCAAAAACTGCTTTATCTTCATAAAAGTGGTGAACACTAATTAAAAGTATATCGACGCGACGCAATTTTTTCGTTGCTGTTCATCGCGTTTGCGAGATGCCATTATAGCGATGGATTCGGATAGGAGCAGAAGAGAGTTCAATCGTGACATTGAGTAGCCACCGATTTGCTGAGGACATACCTCAGGGCCTAGGGAAGAATGGGCATTGGTGTAACGCCCGTATAAGCACTGAGCACAGAAGGTTCGGAGCAAAACTAGATGAGAATAAAAGTTATTATCAACTGGCCGGGAATCGCAAAAAAGTTGCACGGCCGCATGTCTGGACCACAGGCATGAAATCGCTAGTAGAATATGAATGAGAGAGTGGGAGAGCACTGACAGGCACTCTAAGGTTATGTCCAGACCTGGAAACAAATCTTGCCACACATCGATCAAAAACTTCAACGTCAACGAAAAGGATTCAAAGTGAATGTGGAAAACATGGCTGTCCGTTTGAGTGTTTTAAATAACGCAGCAATCTGGACATCTTTACAAGAAATACAGTATCCGCTATGCATACTTTCAAGTTCTGCACAATGGCCTGCAGCTGGTTAGAACAGCCACGCATTTTTTTAGCACAGCTGCGTCAAACCTTCACTCTGAGAACGTTTTGTGGTTCGACACGCCTAATATTGGTGCACTCTTTTGAAGCAAGGCAGCGGGAATGGAGACGGGCTCCCTAGGCACCGTTGTATCACGTTCAAACACGCACGGACCGTTTCCTGTAATGGCAGTGTTATTACGTGCAAGCCCGTGGGTGCGTTTTTTAGCTGCGTAAAATTTCGGGCCGATGTCTTTGTATGTGAAACAGCGTTTTAAACACCAGCTTTCGAATCCCCACATGCATTCTTCCAGCTGAAGCACAAGCCATCAAATAGCATGAAATCAATTGTAACGCAGCAGCACCTCTCCGAACTTCGGCACATGCAACCAGCTTCCAGGCACCCTCTGCATTATGGTGGGCGATAACTAGTTTCGCATGAAAAAAAAATCGGAAACCTTTTTTAGCAACCATGAGCCAGACCATCACGTGGTACTATTTTAATTGATATATTTCAGGATATTAAAAATAATGACCACTTTTCTACACCTATTTTTATTACGTAGCTATATAGTATAATGTTCGAAAATGGCAATATTTAAGCCATTTCTCTGACGCTGCTATCTTTATTCGCCGGAGCACGCTTAGAACATCGTAGGTTAATGGTGCAAAGCTGGAGCTGTTTATAGCGCAGATTGGTAGTTTTCTAGTGGTGGAGCATTAAAAGCCAGTTCCATCCGTTGCTTTTGCGGCGCCAGTAAATTGCCGAAGTATACCTTGGACACCGTTTCATCCAATGACATATATATATATATATATATATATATATATATATATATATATATATATATATATATATATATATATATATATATATATAATAGAATTCGGATATCGAACCAAACTTCATTTACTGAAACGATCGCAACTTTACCAAAAAAATCTATTTGCTACTTTTCTCACAAAACACAGAACGGTGGCAGATAGCCTAAACCATGTTAGATTATTCAAGCTTCTGGCAGGCTAATATTCGAAATAAACTGAAAAACTAACTTAAGCTAGACTCGAGCTAGTTAGAAAGGACTTAGAAGCTAGCTATCTTCCGCGCAGTTTCACTCGCCCACGTGATCAGTGCATATAGGCGTTGCGTTATTTGCTTTAGAACCTCGGGTCCCCTATGGCACTGCAATTTAACTGCAGTTGTTGTAATTGCGTTTTATCTGTGTTTCTCGTTTTCTTATCCATGTTCCTTTTGTGGATGTTCAGTCGGGGAGAAAAGTCTGAAGACCACATGTTCTTCAAGCGAAGCCAATATCTCCGCTACTAGCCGGCGGCTGGAGACCACACTTGAGGAGGTGAATGTCAAAATTTTGTTCATTCAGCTCCACGAATAAATAAGTGCGGTCTCCAGCCGCTGGCTAATAATATAACTATCGGCTTCGTTTCAGAAACACGTGGTCTCCAGACTTTTGTCCCCGACTGTATGTTCTGTACATATGTGCTTAAAGGGCGGGGGGGGAGGAGGTAGTATGCATGCGTTTTGCAATAAGAATAAAATTGTTGCTGAAAGTTTCTTTCACTGTAATTCCTCATATGACATCAAGCCGACGCTTTCCTAGAAGTAGTACCGAGAAGCAACGTCGCTCAAATGTTCAAAAACAACATAAGCAGCGCACCGTTGCACAGAGGCAAAGTTTGAAGCAAAGAAAGGTAGGAGTCGGAGGAAGAGTGATTAATTAATAGAGGAGGTAAGCCCATCACAGCGGTGAAGCGCTAGGACCGCAATGGTCCGCTTTCAGCACCGAGATGAAGAGAATGATGAAGACTGCGATTTTCAGATGAAAACGGAAATACAAAATGAGCGCTAGAAGCTCTAGGAAGCAGTTATGGGAGCCCTCCTGTTCGTGATTATTTTGTTGTGCTCATTAAAAAAAATTCTTTCGGGCTGTTTTCGTGATACATGCCATTTTCACATTTGGCTACATTTCGGCTACTTTTTCTCTCTCTTTGGTGTTTAGTGCTCGGACCTATTTTACAGCTCTGCTTTAGGCGCTTCCAAATGCTTAGCCGCGTGCGCCTCGGGCTCAAAATTCTCTCGGGACTATGCCACCGCCTGTGTCGCAAAACAAATGCGGACTCCCTATTCTTGCCCTGTGGGTGTTGCGTAACGGAAGTGCAACCTTTTCTTTCGAAGCAACCTCGGTGCCAGTATTTGGGTTTGAAGGTTGCTTGCAAGCAAGTGTTTTTTTTTACTTTTTCAGGCACACGCACAGCACACGCACACTGACCCTTAACACCCAAAAATAAATAAAAAAATAAAAAACTAGACCGGAGCTGCTTGAGTCTCTTCGAAACACGTAAGCATGGTTTAGCCAGCCACGTGGTTTGAGTTTCACATGTTTGAGCCGAAACATGTGAAGAAAACAAGTCGTGACTCGTTTATACGACCCCCGGTAATATGGACAACTCGAATTAGGGACAATTTAAAAAAGCTAGCCGTCGCGGCAAAAAAAAATGTCATGACATCTGACACAAAGGCAGCCATGGGCCTGTGCTCAGTAGCTGGTTGAATTTCCTAAATCACCCACACAAAAAAGAGGCATATTTGGCGCCGTTCCTTTCTGCCGCTGTACAAAGACTGCGGGGAGAGAGCGCCGAGGAGCCGACGTGGAATTGAAAACCGCAAGCTGGCCCGAACAGCGTTTCCTTCTCTCTTTTTCTTTCGCAGCGTGGGAACGGTTGTTGTTGTTAGCCTATCAAAAGATGGCACATATCCACACTGGGGGATCGGCCAAGAATCGGGTGGCTATTCACCTGAACGCAGTTAACAAAAAGGAACAGCACGTGGGAGCGCAACACCGGTGAATTTTGCGTCATGAACAGAAAAGGAATAAAAGTTTTGATTTTAAAATTTTAAGATTAATAATAAAAAGAGGGATTAAATAATAATTATTTAGTCAAAATGTAATAATTGATAGAAAAGAAAAGTTTGAACACTTAGCAAGGCAGTCGGGGAGATTCTATCAGGAAATTTAGAACAGCGGTACAAACAGATCTGTGGCTGAACCCAAATGTGGTGGCGCCAAATGATAGCAAGAGCGGGCTGCTCAAACTAAGGCCAAGATGCTGCAAGGGCTCCTCCATGAACCTTTTTCTCAGAGAGTTGAATCGGCGACAATACAGCCAGAAATGTTCTATAGATTCAGGCTCACGGCAAAACGCACAAAGGGGAGAGAGCGCCAAACCCGACTTGTGTAAATAGAAATTTAGAGGGGGGATGCGGCAGCGCACCCTCATCAGTGATAGTTCAAGCTGCCGAGAGCAACAAATTTTCCTGTTCCAATAACATTTAAGGTGCTCATAGTCTGCCGATGTTAAAAGTGATGTGCCTTGCGTGCTTAAAAACGCACGTCGCCGAAATCTCGATGCTGTAATATAGGCTGTAGCCGGGATGATTGGCAACACGGGGCCGCTGAGGGAAGCCTTTGCGAGATTATCAGCAATCTCATTTACTTTTACATTGCTGTGACCGGGAACCCACACTAAATGAACAAGGCTCAAATGCGGAGGAAATAGGGATAAGAAAGTTGTTAAAATGGGACTGTCAACATGTGCAGCGAGGGACGAACACAAAGATAAAGAATCAGTAATTACTGCAACTGCTGTAATAGAGGGGTCTAGCTTGCGTACAGCAAGTACAACTGCTAATAACTCTGCTTGAAAAAGAGGGGTAAAATCTGGAAGGCACAGTGAAAAGGACCAGTCTAAATGCGAGCAAAATATTCCCACACCTGCTTTTTCATTGCATTGCGATTCGTCAGTGGCTATTGCTATATCTGTAGGTAGGGTCCTCAGATGATCTTCTAGAAGACCATTTAGAATACTCGGTGGCAAAAGTTTTGCATTTTTTGGAATATGTCGTCGAAAACAATGTGGATAGCGGGCCCATTGCGAAGCGCAGGAAGGATAACATAAACGTTTACATCTAAGGGCTGAAGTAATCTTTGCACAAACACTACCTGAGGGGAATTGAAACGAGACCAGGGGACACCAAAAAAGGAGGTCGGCTGAGAACAGAAAATGCTTTGAGAACGGTGGAAATGGGATTCATAGATCCTGAGGTAAGTTTGCAAAGTTAAAAATTGAAGTCGTGATAAGAGAGACGGAATGCGGGCTTCAAGGTACAGCACATTGATAGTCACAAATTTCAGAAGGCCGAGGCACATGCGAAGTGCTTCCCTCTCTAAAAGGACGAGAGGGCGAAGTTTATGTGTAGCCGGGCCTGAAAATAACACTGATCCAAATTCTAAAATTGGCCTGACATACACAGTGTAGATCATTAATAGCGCATCTCTGCGCATGCCGTACCGGTGATGGCATAATCTCCGTAACATGCCCACGGCACGAGCCCCTTTCGCCGCGACATGGTCAATGTGAGGTCGCCAGGTGTGTTCGTTGTCATAAATGACCCCTAGGTATTTTAGGGATTGAACCTGCGGTATTATTTTTAACTGGCAAGTGAGAGAGACCACTGCAGGAGTGAATAGAGGGAAAACAAGAGTGGCGCACTTGCCAACATTTAACTTCAGGTGTAATGCGCTCAACCAGTACGCAAGCGTATTCAAATATGACTGCAACAGACCATACAGAGAATGTATATCCGGCGCAGCAGCAAAAAACGCAATATCGTCCGCATAGACGTAAGTGCGTACATGACGGTGGAGAGGAATTGTGCTCAACAGAATATTAAAGAGCACAGGAGAAAGAACAGCTCCTTGCGGTACACCTCGCGTTTGTCTGTACCTCTCTGAAAGAACAACATTATGGACGCAAAAGAATTCTCGTTAGAAATAAATGCAGATATCCATGCAACTATATAATCTGGAAATTGAAGAGACTGTAGCCTATGTATCAGGATGGAGTGTTCTACACTGTCGTAAGCTTTGGCGACATCTAACGTAACCAAAGCCGCGACCAGGCGTTGACGACGAGCAAGGCGAATTCTGCTCTCAAGATCAGCATGTACATTCCATATCGAACACCGTGGCCGGAAACCGAGTTGGCACGGGCTGAGTATAGTTTTGCGGTCCACAATGGCTGACACCCGAATTAGTAACACCCTTTCTATCAACTTTACCACGTTTGATGTTAAAAAAAGTGACCTAATATTATCCAATTCATAGCCTCCACCTTGATTTTTAAGTAAAGGGATCACCTTGGACAGCTTCCACTCAGAAGGTATCCAAGCGTGTTTGAGAGAGTAGTTTATTAGGTACAATAAGGAGTTGGGAGACTCTTCAAATAGAATCTTGATCATCTTTGTAGTAACGCCATCAGAACCAGGAGCAGCAGCTGGCAATCTCTGGACAACTTGTGAAAGCTCTGATAGATTTACTTGTGAGGTATTATCATTTGGCATGACTGGTGCAAACAACAATGGGCGCAAAGGCAGTAAAGACGAGAACCGCTTTTGCAGGCCTGTGGCAATTAATTCAACCACCTGGATAGCCTCTACATGTGACATAACTAATGACTGAAAATTATGAGAGGACCATGAGCTATTTCCTAGACCGTAGAAAACCGAATAGTGCACATCGGTTGCCCGCCTTTGAAAGATAATCGATGTGTTCTGAGTTATATTTTTCCTTCGCGCGAGAAACTGTGCGTTTAAAGGTGGCTGCAATAAATTTATAATCACTCCAGTTGTTCGGGCATTGGTTATGAAGAAGATTTTTCTATTCTGCCTTCCTCCGCCTGTAATCTCTTGTACAGGCCGCATTCCACCAGTTAGAAGAATTCCCTTTTGTTGGCCTCACCAGGAACTCCGACTTTTTACGGCTTTCCTCTATAGCCATACATATGCTTGTGTACTGGCGGACTTTGGCGATTTTAGACACTGAAGCAAGGGTAGAGCGAAACGTCGTCTGAAATCTGTCATAATTTACATGTGACCGCAACTGAGAAGACGCCGGAGTAACACGACATATGATATCAAAATGAATAGGTATATGGCCACTTGAGGTGCCGCTATCAACAGTCAACCAATTCGTTACGCCAATTCTAGGGCTAATGAACGTGAGATCTAAAACAGATTGAGTGTGTGAGCGAAGATAAGTGGCCGATCCTGTATTTAAGCACATCAGGTTGTGATCAGAATCCCAGTCCCAAAGGCGCTTGTAGCATGTATTAGTCCTAAAACCCCACGACACATGGTGAGTATTGAAGTCCCCTGCCACGAGAACTGGGTTTCTACAGTTAGCGAGTAGCAAGTCAAGAGGTCTAACATCCTGGACTCCATTGGGGAAATAACAATTTGCTATTGAAAATGAAGAGCACCCAGGAAGTACAAAGTCTAGTGCCAAAACCTCACAGTCAGGAGACATTTGTTGAAAAGATCCCATAGCCCTGTTGAAAAGATACCATATACAGCTGCTGGCACTGCTAGAAAAAAAGGAAGAGAATAAAAAAAATTCACCACGTGACCGATGAAGCTGGATTTTGGCTTCATTGGAAGCCGAAGCCGAAGGCAATCTTTGCCGGTGACATGGCCAGCATGGCCGCGGTACGTTAGGATGTTGGGCACAATTTTCCTTCATGTCAGGCACAATTCGGCGTTTGCACGGACGTTTGCTGCCTGCAGCTGCTTCGAGTCCTATCGCGTCTTTTTCCACTGTTCCCTCTGTGGCGAACGTGTTCAGTTCAGGATGCTTGCTACGAAGACGGATTTGGGTTGCAACGACTTGGAGTGTGCGACTTCGTAATGCCACCAGCGAGGGCGGATCGAGCACGCGAGAAGAGTGGAGAATTGCTTTCATCTTGACTTTGCGTCGATACATGTAAGTCATCAAGCAGTGCATGCAAAAGCGTAGAAAGTTGGGCTTGTTGACTTGAGTTCGTCTTGAAAGCAGCGCTTAAAATGGACATCACGAGCGCCTCCGTCTTTCTCGTCCCGTTCAGCAAGGCGGAAATTTTGGCGAGTTGGTAGGTATTCATCATTTTTGCTCACAGCGCAACAAGAACGGGACACGAGGCTAAAGACAGACACAAACAAGCGCTGACTATCAACTGTTTTTTATTGAACGAAATGCGTATAAAGCCGCCGCGGTGGCTGAGAGGTTATGGCGCTCGGCTGCTGGCCCGAAAGACGCGGTTTCGATCCCGGCTGCGGTGGTCGAATTTCGGTGGAGACGAAATTCTAGAGGCCCGTGTACTGTGCGATGTCAGTGCACGTTAAAGAACCCCAGGTGGTCGAAATTGCCGGAAGCCTTCACTACGGCGTCTCATAGCCTGAGTCGTTTTGGAACGTTAAAACCCCATAAACCAAACCACGAAATGCGTATATATACAGATAATGAAAGACTTATCAAGATGGCAAAAGTTACCTGGAATGCACGTGGGAGGTCTGATTACTCAATTCCCTCTCAGATAATGTATATATATATATATATATATATATATATATATATATATATATATATATATATATATATATATATATATATATATATATATATATATATATATATATATATATATATATGCCTTTTGTTATTCAATATAAAACCAGTGAATAGTCAGCGCTTGTTTGTGTTTGTCTTTCGTCTCGTGCCCCGTTCTTGTTGCGCTGTGAGCAAAAATGATGAATATTTCTCGTCCCGTCTTTCCCGAAGTTATCAAGACGAAGCTGGGTGATTCCACGCGAGATCAAACTGCCTAAATATTTCATATTTTAAGTTTTCTTGATTCAGTAGGCCAACAGTGAATTTAGTTTTGTGGAAGTGCTAATATTTTAGAAGAAAAAATTGTAAACGACGCCGTGCCAGAGGCAGCGTTTTCAAGGACAGCTCATTTTCGCAAATTTGCCATGACGTAAGAATCTAGATGTGAAAGCCATGATGGATACATTTCTCGTGCGAAAAATGTACAGGTGAGAAGGAATATGTCAGGCTTATTTCCGCATTTTTGAGGAAGTTGTTAGCTGGAAAAAATTTCGAAAACGAGCCTATTTTCAAGATATTTTTTCTCCGCAAATATTAAGCACGTTTCCTTCAAATTTGTACAATAGAGAAGCATTGAGGTGCTAATAGGGTGTACCGACCTTCATTGTTATATAATATAAGGAAGTGCAAGAAATATTGACCTAATTTTGGCATTTCGGAACATAGTAGTGTTTTTCAAAAATGTTTTCATCAAAAACCCGCTTCTCCAATTTTTCTTAAAACTCCGGAAACAAGACTCGAGAAGGAGGTGAAAAAATGTATGAAAGAACATGTTGCATTATTATGTTTCCAGCAATGTTATCCTAGCTCAAACTTGTATTTTTTTAGCGTCAGCAGGAGCGCCTAAATAAGGGGCCGGAAGCTGCAAACACGCCCTCCGCTGCTCTAAATTTTCTCCCGATCCCAACACTGAGACCTTTTTCGTCAAGAGTGAGCATACATAATACATTTTGAGGACAGACACTGATCTGTGATGTAAGAAGGATTCGATAGTGCCGTTATGGCCTGGTGCAGGTAACAACTTGCCCATAGGAATGCATCTAAAGAAAAGATTTGTATGTAATTCTATTGCTGCATAGTGCACCTATGAAGCTGTGTGTGTCCCCAGGCTCTCGCTTTGTCGTTTGACTGCAGGCATACTGTAGCTAATTTTCTTTTCTAGTTCGAGTATTATTTAAAAATACAATTTGTTTTTTTTTGCCGCAGTTAATTTATTTGGATTGGTTATGCTGGTATATCCTAGATTAGGGATAGCTATGCTGCAGTAGGCATTCCTTCAACTTATGTACAATTTTCTTTAAGCTTTTGCGTATCACAGAGCCTCCAAAATGCCTATGGTAAAAGCTATGGTACAGAATGTGGATTTGTGAAGCACCTCTGGCAAGCACATATTGGGATGTTCTTTTAAAAGAAACATTGACTTTGAAATGATGCTGTGTACTTCCACGTTCATTTCTACTATGTAGTTGGCTTTTTATTAATGAAAGACAACCTTACTGCTGCACCGTGCAGTCAGAAAATTACATTGAGAGCTTTTGTTTACCTGCACTAAGCGGTGCTACTGAATTCTGTTTATGTTACAGATTGGTGTCAATCCACAAAAAGTATTAGGTACGCTCTCTCTTCATGGAAAAGGTCTGTGTTGGGATATGGGAAAACTTTAGAGCAGCGAAGAGCTTTTGCTGCTTCCGCCCCCGCATTTAGGCGCTCTGAGTGATGCTCAAAAAACTACAATTTTGAGCTTGGATTGCATTGTTGGAAACTAAATAATTCAACACGTTCTTTCGTACACTTTTTTCCTTCTTCTAGAAGCTTGTTTCATGTGTTTTAAGAAAAATTAGAGATGGGGCGTTTTTCCTTTGATTTTTGAAAACTTCTACTGTATTCAAAAATGCCAGATTTACGGCAATACTTCTTGCACTTCCCAATTTTATGTAACAATGAAAGCCGGTATACTTTTTAGCACCTCAATGGTTATTAATTGCGCAAATTTGAGAGATACATGTTATATATTTGTGGAGAAAAAATGAAAATATCGTCGTTTCAGACTTGTGTGTCGTTTCAGAAAATTTTTTTCCTGCAAGCGACAACTTCCTCGAAATGGCAGAAATAAGCCCACATATTTCTTCTCAACTGTACATTTAGCATGAACATTGTATACATCATGCTTTCATATCTAGATACTTAATTCATGGCAAATTAGAGAAATTGAGCTCTGCGTGAAAAGGCTGCCTCTGCCTTGATATTGTTTATACTTTTTCTCCTCAAATATTAGCATTTTCACAAAACAAAATTCACAGTTGGCCTTCTGAATAATGTGCGCATAATAAGTAAAATAACTGAGAAAATTAAAAACGAAATATTTAGGCAGTTTCATCTCTCATGGAATCACCCAGCTGTCAGAAGCGATAAGATATGCGTGATAAAGCATCGAGCGTGCTCGCTGCCATAACCTGGAACCTAGAAAGCTTGAGTACTGCCTCTCATGTTCATTTGGCATCATGTACACTTGCAATCAACCAGGTTTTTTTTGAGGTACTGTGAAGTTAAAAGTTCTGTTTTGTGTGGTTAGTTTTACTAGCGGAAACTTTTTTCTTTTATTTCAACCTTATGGTTTATGCTTCATGGGGCTCGACGTTCCAAAGCGACTCGGGCAATGAGGAACACCGTAGTGGAAGGCTCTAGAAATTTCGACCACCTCGAGTTCTTTAACGTGCACGGGCATCACACAGTACACTCACGCACCACTCAGCACTGAGTGCATATATGTTTGTAGAAGTCTGTAAAACTAAATTCTGAACACCCTGCATATTAAAATTTATGCGGGATTATGAAGACAGTCTGTATTTCTAAATGTGGAGCATTAGGTAAATTTAGCACCTTTTGCTGCTAAAGCAGTGCTAGCATCACTCCTTCCCCCGCGGCAATTATTTGTTGTGTGTGATGCCTCAGCATGTAATGTAAATGCTTCAGCATGTATGTAGAGTAACATTCAATTTAGTAAAACCATCTGTGCAATAATCGAGGGTAAATCCAACTGCTTTCGCCTAATTGTCGAATATGATGTCTGATTGTACCACAGTTTTTCACATGCATTTCATTTTAAATGCAGTGCTCTATACTTGGTACGCCCAAGAAATCAAGGAAATAAAGAAAGGGCTGAATTCTGGTTTATTAAAAGTGCACTAAGCAGTGTTTAACACTGGCAAAATTTAAGCCGTGCATCTTCACGACATTGGGTGCTAGCGTGGCTTATGCTTTCCGTAAAACAATACAAGCGTGCTGTGGCATTAAATGCTGCAACCCCAGCTGCAACTTGCTCGCAGTGTTCTTGGCATCCAGGCTCTATCTTCTACCCTCTTTTATTGTGTTCCAGGATATGAAGTACACTGTTAGAACGCATTTCCAACAGGCGAAAGTATTCATTAAAGACCATTGCCTATCTGCGCTCTGTGATGCCTAGTGGGCTCAGCTGCCGCGCTGTAGTATGAAAGAGAGCAGCAGCGCTTATGATGGCTTTCAAGAGCGTAACGGGCTGTCGGAAAGGTAGACGTGCCCTCCCGGTGGAGCCACTGTAATATATTCTCGTTCACTATAATGATGTCATTCTAACTATTGCAATGCTGCCTTTGAAATAAAATGCTGTGGCTTCCTATACAGTACTTCTGTGCGGTAAATTTATATGAGCAGGCCTGTTTACATTAGATTGTGTTACATATTTATGCAGATAAAAAGATGGTATGCATTTTTCAGAGGATGACCTACAACATCGTGTTCATATTTAATGCAGGTTTCCAGCAGCTGGTTTTGCTGCTCGCCCTACAAGCAGTGCCACTGCCCCCACCGGTCCAGGCACTGCCCTTTTTTCTCTTTGAAAAGCTGCGAAATCTGGGATTTCTTCAGTGAGTACATCACTTAGAACTTTCTTACAGATTTCTGAACATATAAGATGTCATTAACACATTCAACACTTTGCTTTTGAAATGAGCAGTGTTCAGATGTTTTTATTGAAGTCAGTGCTTGCACATTTATTGTAGAAGATGCCTCTGTGAAATGCTCATTATACTACAAAACCCAGCAGTCCTGCTTCCCTTCGGTCAGAGTGACTGAAAAACTATAGTTTCTGTTGTCACTATGTCAGCAAAATAAGCATTAGAACATGGTTTTGCATTACCAGCTTGGTACTGCTGATAGGAAGCTCACATTAGCAGTACCCGCTACTTATTCCCGGTAATTTTTGCGGTACTGTAATGTACTCCCATAATACTGTGTTCTGATGGAGGATATGAACTCATAGCAGTGTGAACTAATATTCGGCACATAGAGACTAAAAACTGTTTGTGTTCTGTCATTCACAGTTTATGAATATTGGATTCTGCTGCTTTTTATGCCTTTGTGATTGTGAAAATGTTCAATTAAGCATCATTGGGACTCTTCCAATGGACTGAAGTTTACCTGTATCAATCTGTGTCATTCAAAACACGAGACCACTCTCACCAACAGTGAAGCTTTTGTAAACTAGCGATGACCAAACAACAAAATACAAGTGTTACCATGGCCAGCCGGGTTAGCAACTGCGCGTGTCTACAGTTAACTTTTGGCACTGATAGCAGAGGCTTTGCTACACTGTTATTCACTTGAGAACGGTGGCAACCAATTTTTGGGTTGTCTACATCAGGAATTGGAATCGAGTATTTGTATCACGACTTTGAATCAAGCATTAGGAAATATTAAAATTCAATTACCTCAGTCCTGAATTGGTTCTGGCTGCCATACAAACATTAATGTGCCAGTAAAGAGCCAGAGAGTGTACCAAGAACACTAATTAGATTCTAGTTAGCATGACCGGATAGAAGTGAGATCTATGAATCGGTCACTCTACTCCAAATGCCCCACATATTGCGCTCGACCATCTCCAGTCTGTTGATGAAATTTCATTCAAGCTGGTCCCAGCGTCTGTTGTCTAAGCTCAAATATTTCTGCCAGAAAAAGTTTCTGAGTTGATGTCAGTTGGAACATTTCTAAAAGGTGTGAAACCAGGCTCTGCTCAATAATTAATGATCAAAAATCCAAATATTTAGAAAACACTACACAAATTTTTTAAGGACATTTGCATATTTTCTGGTTTTCGATATGATTCAGATCGTGCATTTTTGGACAGTATAAGTATTTTTAAGTTTAAATAAAATTTAAAAATTTGCTACCTTGACATTTAAAAAAATATCAACTTCCTCTCAGAATGCCGTGCTTGCCTACCTATATTTCTATTACCAATTACTGAGTTCTGATGGAGGATATGAACTCATAGCAGTGTGAACTAATATTCTGCACATAGAGACTAAAAACTGTTTGTGTTCTATCATTCACAGTTTATGAATATTGGATTCTGCTGCTTTTTATGCCTTTGTGATTGTGAAAATGTTCACTTAAGCATCATAGGGACTCTTACAATGGACTGAAGTTTACCTGTATCAATCTATGTAATTCTGTAATTCTAAACACAACGAGACCACTCTCACCAAAAGTGAAGCTTTTGGAAACTAGCGATAATAATAATAATAATAATTGGTTTTGGGGGAAAGTAAAGGCGCAGTATCTGTCCCATATATCGTTGAACACATGAACCGCGCCGTAAGGGAAGGGATAAAGGAGGGAATAAAAGAAAGAAATAGAGAGGTGCCTTAGTGGAGGGCTCCTGGAAACTAACGATGACCAAACAACAAAATACAAGTGTTACCATGGCCAGCCGGGTTAGCAACTGCGCGTGTCTACAGTTAATTTTTGGCACTGATAGCAGAGGATTTGCTAAACTGTTATTCACTTGAGAACGGTGGCAACCAGTCTTTAAGTGTGTACGTCAGGAGTTTGAATCGAGTATTTGGATCACGAGTTTGATCAAGCATTACGAGATATTAAAATTCATTTACATCAGTCCTAAATTGGTTTTGGCTGCCATACAAACATTAAAGTGCCAGTAAAGAGCCAGAGAGTGTACCAAGAACACTAATTATATTCTAATTAGCATAACTGGGTAGAAGTGAGATTTATGAATCCATCACTCTACTCCAAATGCCCTACATATTGCGCTCGACCATCTCCAGTCTTGATGAAAATTCATTCAAGCTGGTCCCAGCGTGCATTGTCTAAGCCAAAAAAAGTTTTTGAGGTGATGTGAGTGGGAGCATTTCAGAAAGGTGTGAAACCAGGCTCTGCTCAATAATGATCAAAAATCCAAACTTTTAGAAAACACTGCACAAATTTTAATGACATTTGCATATTTTCTGGTTTTCAATATCATTCATATTGTGTATTTTTGGACGGTATAAGTAGTTTTAAGTTTAAATAAAATTTTAAAATTTACTACTTGTACATTTAAAAAATATCAACTTCCTCTCAGAACCCAAGCAGCACAGGTCATGGGCCCAATATTGCAACAGGATGGTCCCATCCTGGTGCTTTGTGGGGCCACCTTTGCCAATAAAGTTCCAATGTTGGGCCAATTACTTGTGCTGCTTGGGAATGACATTCTTGCCTACCTAGATTTCTATAACCAATAAAATATGTTACAGCTGATGAAACTGAAAGCGTTCAAGTGAATTAAAGTACTAAAGTTGGAGAAAAGTGTTTCGGAACATAAGTAAACACTTTTTTTCTATTTCACCCTGAGGTGGTCCAAGTCAAAGTAAAGACGATGGTGGGTTTAGTAGAACGATTTATTGGCTTTCATTTCTGAAGTTTTAATTGAGGTGCTTTTTGTTCAAAGCGAGAAAAAAAATTTAAAATCGAGCTCTCGTGCTGCAAGTTGCGTCATCTCTTAACGCTTCATCGAGTAACACAGCACCTGTCATGGCACATTTATGGCCACATAACCACGTCAGTTTACCCTCACTCACTGTAGTGCATGTTTAGGGCTAGAGCAAAGGCAGGTGTCGCATGAAATTCTGCAGGCGGTATGCGATATGCGAGTTTGTTTTCGCTTTTGAAGTTCAAACGAACCCGCTATGGCATAAGGCAACCAAAAGCAGCAAAACTATGGCTCTAAGTGTGCTGTCTCGCTTCAGCCACAAGAAAGGAACGACCACCTGGCACTCTCGTAACACGTCTTTTTTTTAATGTCCGAATAAGATCACGGAAAGCATGTGCCCCGGAGCGCACGTGACGGTGCGAAGTCCTCAGCACGGCTTCTGGTAACGCGAGACACGCTGGCACTGGCACGGTCCGATCGAGTGGAGCTGCCTTGCTCTCGAGTGGTCAAACAAACTGCGACCGCAGCACCGGCATGCAGTCGCCTCCTCCTTGTATTCTGTATACTCTTTTTCTTGCATAGCAGGCAACGCTGCCAAAGCTAGCACACCTTTTTGCAAATGTCAAGTCTATGCCCAAAAAGTAGTTCGCCATACAAGCATAGTGACCCCATGCATATTTCGTGCTGCAAATCTCAATTATCGTGAGTGACGGCCTCCTGCCCTTCGTTCTACCTCTTGCAACATTTTTGTCCTGGGCTCATCGAGACTTCGAGAAGTAAAAAATGGCATGTGGTGATACGATATGCATCTCATAGGGCGAATCGCATATACACCATCCGTGCCTAAAAAGTTGTCCTCACTCAGTGAAAATTATATCCAGAGGTAATGAACACTAAGTGCCTCACTGCTTTTAGCGCGGTTTTCAGTGATACCAGTTCATTTTATACCGCTTTGTTTTCATTCAAACACTCAGCGAGGCTTTTAGAAGAACAGATGATATGTGGTGGAGTAAAATGGTTTTGCGAACACAGTACATCCATAGCGTTGCCTGTTATGTCTGTCATGTCTTTGACAGCAGTGACGTAGTGTGGCATGAACACACTGAATAAAAATCTCACTGGTGCAAGTGCCACCCCGGCAGCGCAAAGAAAATCTTTTCCCACGATTATCTGTTCGTCTACACAATGTTCTGAGGGTTGTGCTGTCCTCGGTGATGAAGAGGCGCAAAGAGACGACGCAGCTCGCGGCGGACGAGCTCTACTTCAAAAACTTTATTCTCGCTTTAAACAAAAATCACCTCGATTAAAACTTCAGAAATGAAACGCAATAAATTGTTCTACTAAACTTGCCATCGCTGGTAGTATTTTTATTTGGAACACCTCAGAGTGAAATGAACGAGTTTTTATGGTCCCAAACGCACCTTTCTGCAAATTCAGCATTTTATTTCACTTCGACTCATTCAGTTGCATGAGCTGTAACATTTCTTATGGGTAATACACATCTAAGGAAGCAAGACGGCTATTTCTTAGGAGTTATTCTTTAAGTGTCATAGAGTAATTTTTACATTTTATTTAAATTTTAAAAATAATTATACCGTTCAAAAATACAAGATCTGAATCATATCAAAAGCCAGAATCTTTGCAAATCTCATTGAAACATTTGTCATGTATCTTCTAAAAATCTGGATTTTTGGTCGATCATAGAGCTTTGCCGGTTTCACACGTTTTCTAAACGTTCAAACTGCGCTCACCTCATGATTAAATTTTTTTGCATCTGGCTTAGATTTCACACACTGCAAAAATTTTATATTAATTTTTTTGAACAAATCGAATATGGTTGAGATTAACTCTGGGATGTTTGGCTTGGAATGACCCATCATTGACAGAGTCGAGGGATGATGTTTTGGGTGAACTTTGACTTCTTTCACACTTAGCTTTCCTGATTGTGACCTATGTTCCCACAGTGCTCCTTTCTTTGACGCTGCTTTTTGCATTTGAATTTTATTTCTGCCCAGTCATATTACCAATCATAATTCTTTCCCCCAAAAAAACCCTGTGTTCCTTTTTAACCAAAGCTTGGACACTGTTTCTCTAAAGTCATCGCTGTAAACAGACACATATTACCTTGGTTGTGACAGTGACCAGTGTGACTGACTGCAAGTGCCAGAGAGAATATTAAATATTGCAGTCAAAGTTAAAAAAAATAAAACGTGAGAGCAGTAGCTTAGTATAGCCTGCCCCCATTGAGTGCACCCACCCTATCACATTTGCTAAAACTCCCCCTCCCCGGCTGCATATAGCTTAGGCCCACGTGCTTTGTACTAACATTGGACAGTAGGTCAGTGGAGGCATTATCAACTGAAGGCCTTAACCCACGTTGAGGTGGAGTTCCATGTGTGGGCTCACTGAACAAGAAAGTGCACTACAAAAAATTCATCATAATGCTGAGTTCTTGTGTGGCGTACAAAGCTGAAGTAACACAGCACTGCAACATAAAAGTAAACTAGCTACATGGTGGCACTAAGACGGTATAAAACCCCTTGTGCAGTCATTTCACTGCTGATGGCGGCCCAGGCATATGGAGATGTTCTTTAGTGTGGCAAGCGCACCAAAATAAGGCCGCTGATTGCCATCTGATGCTGATTTATCATGTGATCTGGCTCGTAACTACTTTCTTTTTTTCAGCCTCTAGTTGGATATAACCCGAGAACGAGGCGGCAAATGCCCGTTAAAGAATGCCCTCCAACCAATGGCTTCGATCGATTCTCACAACGTGCTGGTTAATCTCTTTAGACCTGCTAGTGTAACATCGCTATGGGGTGGCAGATGAAGCGGGATAAACCAGGGCTTAATCAGACTAAGCGTGACATCAGAAGAACCAGTCCGTGCCATTGGTTGAAAGGCCTTTTTTGAGAGACATCTGCTGATTTGTTCTTGAGTGGTTTCTGACTGTAGCATGCTCTGATGGAACTCATGTCACTTTTGAGTCTTCCTGGCACACATGCTCACGCACCAAATTCTATTTGCAATGCAGGAAGCCCCCTTTAACTGTCATCTAAAATGATTAAATTCTATGTAGCATTGCAAGGAGGTTATGGTATATAGAGGCATCGGAAAATACTCTTCTGGAGGCAGTGCCATTCCTACATTATATAGCCCTAGTTAAGTTATTGGTGCACACATGTAGTAGCATCAGAGCATGAAATGGTTTTCACCTACTTATAGCGTTTGATGCCATTTTGTGACGGAACCTTAATTTGACACAATATTGTGGCACATGGACCTATCTGCCTTACTTTTTCAGGAAACAAGGAATTGTGAGAACTAAATTTCTTTTGCGTCGGTTTATTTCATTCTTGCTTTCATGTAAAGACTGGAGCACAGATGGTTTTATGAATTTTGTAACTGAAAAACTTCATTTAAATTACTGTATTACAAAATCTCTTGTCCTATGCCTCTTTAGGTGTTGCCTAAGTGTATTAAGTACGTGTGTATTTTTATCTGCTGCTCAGGTCTCTCCTGCTATAGGTGGACTTGTGAGCAGTTTGGCTGTAACCTTATTTAAAATAAAGGCCATTTGGGGTATGTTTTCTTTTCAGTTGTGAAAAATCTTGTTCTGTTATTGCACTGCGCCTAAACCAAAACACGCAACTACTGCACATTATACATGCCTGTTTCTTGTGTACACATTGCACCACTACTCTGCATGATTACAAGTCCAGCCACTGCATTTTGGAGAAATATTAACCCATAGCAGCACAGCTTTATGCTGCTGTGGAAGTAAGTTATGTTGTCTGGAATAAAACATACACATTCTCAAAATGTATCAATACTCCTAGACAGCCTCACGTTGCACTGGTATTGATGGCATAAATTTACACTGCTGTGAGAGTAGGAGTTAACCCCTTCAGACTAAAATATATTCTTCCTGCATAGGTGTAACTATATTCTTGGGCAGCATAAACTTACACTGCCGTTCAAGACATAACGTTACACTAGAGAGAGTGTAACGTTTACACTGTTAGTCGTGGACTAAAACATAGTATTTCTGAAAAGATGTAACTATAGTCTTGGGCAGCAAAAGCTTACACTGCCTTTCAAGGTGTACCTTTACGCTAGAGGGAGTGTAACGTTTATACTGCTTGTCGTGGACTAAAACTTTATTCTGGAGCAAATAGCGTAATATTACCCTGCTAAAGGTGCTAGCTCAGCGACAAGTGGTTTACCCCCGAAAAAGACTAACTCACACTCTTTTTTTAGAGTGTAACATTCACCTTTTGGGGCTGTAGCTGAGATGCACAACTTCTTGGACATGGCTAGTTGTGGGGACGTTTTTTGGATGTCTTCGGGAAAACTGAGCACCTCCTGGGGACATTCAAAATCGCCTGATAGGATATTTCTGGAAGATTTTGAAGAGGTTTTGTGTTTGTTGGGATTCTCTCTGATGACATCATAACTACACTGCAGCTAGATGATTGCGTCGGCAGCGAAGAATTTTGCGACTAATTGCCAGTTCGCCCTGTTTGTTTTGGTCATGTAACCACGCAAAATCTCTACATAAGAGCTACTCATCTGGTAGCTAACGAGAGCCGCCGACAACAGCAAGAACTTCAACACGCACGCCATGGCGCTGCCGAGGCTCAGCCTAGGTGCAGGTGGCCGAGGAACGAAAAAAAGTACCACGTGACGATGTGCTCGCGCCGGCTAGGTTGCCATCAGCCGGAGAAGGCTATTGGCCGGGCGCGCCGAGCCGCCCAATCAGGGAGTGGCGGGCGCGCCAATCGGCATGCTGGGACCATCCGCCTCGCTCGCAAGCGCCAAAGTGATTGTACAACACCTTTCCGCCTCAAGGGCGGCTCACATGCAAGGAAATTGGCGAACAGAACGTACAGCGGCGCGGAGCTGGGAAGCGGTTCCCGTGCTTTCGTTTCACATGCAGCGCCGCTGCGCGTTTCCCACCGCTGCGAAAACCAATGTTGCTGGCAAAAGATATGCGCTTGCAACCGGTTTTGGTGGCCTGCAAACACAAAAAAGCGCAATATATAAGCATTATTTTGTCATTTCTTTTCACAGTTTAAATAAATAAATATAATTCTTGCGTTTAAAGCACTAAGCCGCACTTTATACACTCTCTTTTGTATACTAAACTTCGCACGTGCGGCGTACAAACTCGCGTAACAACGCCGGGCCGTCTTTGGTTGATATGCGGTGCTGCCGCGTGGCCGCCGCGAAAATTTTCAACTTGCCCGAACCTCGCCGCTCCAGCCTCTTGAGCTTCCTCCGCCGCTTGTGAGAGAGTGTATTCACTGCGGCGGTGGAATTCGCGATCGGTTCGCTTGCATGTGAAAAAGGCTTCACGTCCGTCTGGCGGCCGAAAACGGGCGGCACGCTCGCTAAGCGGGACTGGCGGAAGCCGCTCCGAAATGATCGTACGATGGCGCTTAAAAAGTAATCCCGGTCATTTCCTTCGAATCGCCTTCTACAGCCGTTCCGACGTGCACGGCACAGTAACTCGCAGCATTCAGTCTCTCCATGGGTGAGAAAATCAACTAGAAACACACCCTGCGTCCCCCAAAACATTGTAGCATAAGTCTTCATGATATTGATGCTTTGTTCGTCTCATGTGACATATCATATACACCCTGCAACGATATGGTGCAGAAATTGGACACCCTTCGGCTGATAACGCATTAAGTTGATACCGCTAAGTGCTCGAGAGACGATCCCATTTTTTGCCGCATCCTCTTCTGAGAGTTGCCGTAGTACCCAGCGAGAGCACGTCTTCCGGTAGCCCAGTGGATTCTGATGATAAACACTGAAAATGGAGACGCTGAGTTTGAGTGCAGTCTGCCTCATGTGAATGCGACGATCGGCTGGAATAAATCCTTCGACACGGCACGCGTTATCAATTAGGTGCATGGGCTTGGCCGCACTGACGTTTGCTCTTCTCGCACATCTGTTGCGCCGTTATGAATTTACTGGCCCCAAAACCATACCTGTTTTGTGACATTACACTCGCTCCGAAAACTTTACCCAGTTGGCGATGAATTGCAGCTGGGGACGCTTTGTTTTAACGTAAAAACCTTATTACATTTCGTGCTTCAGTCGCTTACCATGCAGGTATCCGTGAACGCCTCCTTCTTGTGACTCTATTTCGAAGCGCAGCGGCATAGCTATTTATACACCAGAGAATGCGTGTAGTAATAGTGAATGAAAGTAATAGCGAATGAAAAAATGCGTGTAGTATTAGCGTTAGCGCATGACTTAGGTGCCTAAACATAACGGGTGCAAGAACTACAATGAATGTTGGCAAGCAGCTGCGGGATTGTGATAGCGCGACGCTGTGTTGTGACGTCATCGCGTCTTGAAAAAGCCGTGATCGCATGGCGCGTTGTCAGGTCGTTCGGGACTGTATATTCCGATGCGCCTTTCAAAGACAACTGTTGTTCCGTGTAACTGCTCTTCGATATGCTAGTGGGCACACACTTCACATGCGGAGAGACGGAATTATGCACGCTCTGTGGAAAAATTGTAACAGCCACGCCAGTGTCAATCTTCATGTTGAATGGCTTGCCTTCCACTTCAATATTCACATCATAACTTGACCGCGTCAAGTCTGAGATACCCGTCTAGCTCTCCTTCTTCTTCATCGTTACCTTCCACGGTATTCAGGTGTTTTGCCTTCGGGCACATTTTCTGCAAGTGATTAATTTTTAGTCACTTATGTCAATTAAAATTTTTTGCGCCAGTATTGGTGATGCGTGCTTCTTGCTACATCTTTCATAAGACGCTGCCCACGGCATTGGTCAGAATTCGACTTCGCAATATTCGTTCCTTGCAGCCTTCCTTGCTCTTAGTCTGCTGGGCATGCAACAATAGGTTAGTTTCTCTCTTTTGCATTTGCGCGGCGTCTTTTGCTACCAGCTCATCGTCCAATGCAATTTTGCACGCCCCTTTAAACGTTCAGTCCTCGGCAGTGAGCAACGCGAACTGACTTTTCTCGTTTTGCAAGCTTGGAATAAGGCTGTCTTGTAACCCATCCGGTAAAAGTTCGCGAATAACACACTTCCTGGCCAAGTGTTTCAATTCAACCATAAACTCTTCAACACTTTCATGCTCTAGTTGCAATTCGGCGATTAAACTGGCAGCGTTCGGCCATCAAAGAGCTTTTAAGACAGTATTAACTTGGAAGCAACCGTTTTACATCAGCATACGTCTGTTAAGCTGGCGTTTTCAGGACACTCTGGCTCTTCACCACCTTGTAAGCTTTCTAACTCACAACCATCAAAAACGCACTTTTTTTCTCCTCCGCGATGTCGTTCGCGCCAACAGTGAAAACGTTCCTCGCAGGATTCAAAATTCAGAGTTTTAGCATTAAAAATCTGCTATCTTCCCGTAAAAAGCCATTGTCGGCAATACCCATTAACCGTTGCTTCTCTAGTCACTTCGCTCAGTCGGCACTCCCACTATACTTATTTCGATGCTGTCGTGTCTTTGGGCACGTACTGGGCCAGTCGACAATCAGGCTCTCGACGAAAGTGCTGGCTGTTCCAACTGGTTATTTCCGTGCAGACCGTTCCTTTCGCAGTGGTGTGCCAAGCCACCCCCCGCGTGCCGCACGAAAAAAGTGTTGACCTTCTATAACGGGAGTCAGCCTATGGGCATGTTTTGCGACGCTGCATCGTATTTTTCATGAGACAGCAGACGAACGTCCCATAGCCTTTGCCTTTCGAACATTAGACAGTTTTAGCTGTGCGTGCACAAGTGCTTGCGTACGCAAAGCGCTACGGCGCTGCGTACGTTACGCTGACCACTCCGATATATAGTTTTAGCTGGCCGTGCCGTAGCGTCCCTCACGCGCACGCGTAAAAAGTAGCGCCATCTAGTGACAAGACGTCAAAGCACATCAAAGCTCGGTTGAAGAAAATTTCATCCGTGATTACTGATAACTAGGGTGAGTGCATTGGGAGCCTTCTTTTGTTCCAAGAAAAACTATGCAAACTAAAGAAAATGCAAGAACTGACTAAAAGCTAGAAAACTACTTCGCCAGGTGCCGTTGCTACGAGGAAAACACACTGCATTTAGTTAGGCTAGGGAGCTTGAAAATCGCCAAATTATCTGAAAAACAGGTGCTAGTTATCGCTTATACTGCTATGTGTGGGCAAGAGTAGGCGAAATAAAAGCGAACCGCTGCCATTTGAGCGAGATATTGCGTGAGAGAATCCAGCGGTGACATGTATTTATTCCGAAGCGGACGAGCAGGGTGCCGCCATCTTGTCAACGTTAACGGACGCAAGCCAAGCAAGCGCCGCAACGCAAAGTCCGCTGGCTAGCTTATACGCACACTAGACGCAGGGCTTGCGCTTGCGTTCTGCGCATGCGCACTACTTTCCCTGCAAACTCCTTGCGTACGCTAAGCCGTTGCGTACGCACAGCTAAAACTAGAGAGTTATAGCATATCGTTACCGTGTTTACGTTACCGTGTTACCGGACGCCTGACTTTCCGGTTAGCGCGGCGCACGCAGAAGACTTTTAAAAAAAGCACACCGTCTCTCGCGTAACAAGTTACCGTAAGGGTAAAACGAGTGATGTTGATGGCAGATGCACAGCTTTTAATGAAAAAAAAAATACGGATGCATTGCAATCCTTTCTATGAAGTGAGATGCTACACTTTAATAATCTTTTTCTCTGCATATAAAGACGTACCGACTACGCTTTAGCTAACAGCCGACTCAGCGGCTTTTCAAATGTGCTCGTGAAGCTAGAAACATTTCCATACTCTCGCCAGTAGACAATTTCACTACATAGACCTAAGTAAGGTTGCATACACAGCGCACGTTGCGTTGCGAGCGCTGTAAAAAAGCACAACTGCGACACTTGTTTGCCGTGCCGCATCGTCGCTTCTTTGTGTGTTTGGATGTAAACACAGTGGCGCCATCTAGTGGCAGTAAGTTAAAGTGCGCCAACTCATGGCAGGAGAAAACTTTTTATTTTCTGCAATTACTGATGAATATAGTAAGAAAATTATCCGTTTTATTTTTCAAGGAAAAAAATTATGAAAATATTGAAAAAATGTTAAATTGGGCACAAAACTGAAGAGCTTCAGTGTAGTCGTTGCTATTTGGCTATGTACACGACATAAAGTCTGCATAAGTGCTCAAATATCGGCAAATAATCTCAAAAACATGGCCTAGTTGTTACTCAAACCTCAACGTATCAGTGAGAGTTTGCAAAGTAAAAGCGAATGCCTTCATGTATAGCGAGAAATAACGCCGTAGAACTTGGCGGCGGTCCCGTATTTGGTCCGAAACGGCCGTGCAGGGCGCCGCTATGTTTGTTTACGAGCGAACGCTAACTCTCCGCAACGCTAAAAGAGATTCCGTAAAGTGCTTGCGGAGCGGAAAGTGGCGGCGCATGCGCAGACGTCGCTTGCCGGGCCCGGTAAACGGTAACGTAAACACGGTAACGATGTGCTATAACTCTCTACTGTCTATTGACAGCTGCAGAAAAGAAGTCCCCGCAATACGGGCGCGAAGCTCTGGCTTTGGTTTTTGGATTCAAGGAGTTCCATCGACACTTATATGGCAGGAAATTTACAATTTACACCGACCATCAGCCATTGCTGGAAATCCTTGGCCAGGACAAGCCAACACCTACTTTAGCCGCAATGCGCATGCAGCATTTGGCCATTATGATTGCTGCCTACAAATATCGGCTTTAATATTGCTAAGGCAAGAGGCTGGAAGTAGCGGACGCACTGTCCAGGTTACAAATCGCACGCTGAGAAGGTTACTGATATACGCAAAACAATTCCAGTCAGTGTTCGAATGTGTGCCGTTAAATGCTGCTAATGCTGCAAAGACCACAAAGCGGAATCTAACTTTTAGTCGTATGTGAATAAATACAGAATAGTTGACCAAGCCTAAAGAAAAAAGGCAGATCACGTGTGCCGTTTCAAGTTTCCACTTGAGCAACGTTGTGTAACAGGGGGCACTTGAGTCGTAATACTAGACCAATTGCAGGAAGGCATGTTGACTTTGCTTCATGACGAACATCCATGCATTACTCGCGTGAAATTTCTAGCCAGAAGCTTTGTATGGCAGCCTGGAATGGCTCAAGCTATTGAGATGTATGTGCGCAAGTGCAAAATCTGTCATGCAGTTAGCCAGCCGCTTAAGCCGTGGCGTTTTATCCGCGGAGCTATCCATCGAGGTGTTGGGTGCGAGTGCACGTTGATTTTGCTTGTAACAATTGTAGCATGTTTTTTTAATTTTATTTCGATCCTTTTCTAAATGAGGGGAAGTTTGGCGATGTCATAAACGTCTACATAAAGAAAATTGGTAGACTAAGGAATGTCTTGCGGCCCACGAACTACCTGACGTGTTACTCAATGACAACTGCGTGCACTTCACGTATGCATAGTTCTCAGACTTCTTGGCGAGCAACGGTGTGAAGCATGCCCGTACCTGAAGTATCACCCCGCGTCCAATGGCGTTGTTGAGCGCACCGTTGCGACGGTAAAACGAGCGCTGTTAAAGCAGAGCATTGAACATGATGTCACTCGCATGTGTTTGCTTCAGGTGCGTAATTAATAGTATTTTTTCCCGCCTACAGAAATACACCAAGCAGTGCGACGGGGCGAATTCCAGCGCTGTTGTCCTAAAGCATCAACCACACACGAGTCTTTCTTTGCTAAAATCCAGCTTTGTCGGTGACCTGCAGGAATAGCAAGTTGACGTGAAAGAGAAGCGTGATGTGTCGTGTGGAGCTCAGCGTGTTTTGCGAGGGTGATCGTGTGTACGTGAAGACGGTGCGCAGAGAACATGCCTCTTGAGAGGAAAGTGTGGTTCGCGAAGTTTTGAGTGCATTGACGTACAATGCGGAAGAGCACGGGCATCTTCGGTTCACACACGCTGACCATCTGCGGCCACAGCATGCTGACCCTGCTCAGCCTCAGAACGGCCATTCGCAACCGACGCACCGATTGGACGGTCACCGTTCAGTAGTCCTCTACTCAGTGAGGGCGCACAATCAACTGGACTGCCAGCAGAAGAACGGACCCGGCCGCTCTTCAACCACCTCCAGTGGATGACGCAGTGCCAACCTCTACTTGTGCGGATCTGTCACCGCAGCCAAGCCCAAGGCAGGTAAGCATCAGAGCAAGAACCATTGCTTTGCAGAGGCACTGGTTCGCGCAAGCAATCGGACTGATTCAGACCTAGACTTGGGGGGGGGGGGGAGAAGAAAATGTGATATCGTAGTGCTGTGTTGTGACACCGCGGTCTTGAAAGAAGCATGATCGCGCGACATGACGTCGCTCAAGTTTATATTCTGGAAGTTGTTTTAATAGACTGGCTTCCTTTCGTCGTTAACAGTCGTCAGTAATACCAGGGATACCAGCAAATCATTAGCCAACGGTAGGATAACGGCTGGCCAACGTAAGGCACTCGGCACGACTTACCCCCGTATTCTTAAACAGACCTCCACTTGAAATTTCACTCGAGTTGCTCCTCGAAGCCCGTTTCGTGCTTCTTAAACCCTCCTCCACTCCTACCGGCCCTCGAACGGAGGAACTCCTCCACGCTTTCCTCCGAAATCTCGAGGTGGCGCTGCTGCTACCTTGAACGCCTCCTCGACCGAAGCGTCCCCCCTCAACCGTGTTGAGATGGCTGCCGGCTCGCTCGCCGAGTTCGCCGAACGTGTGCTACGTGTGGACGAACTGTTCCACGACGGCGCCGACGATAGCGAAGCTGCAGTTGTGCCACGACGGGCGTTACGGGACAGAATAAACCCGCTCGAGCATTTCAGCGATGGGGAGTTCCTATCCCGGTACCGGTTTTCGAAGGACACCGTGCGAGAGCTCCTGAAGTGCCTGCCCATGGAAGAAAGCGTCAGCAATCGCGGTCACCCGCTACCACCGATGCTTCAGCTGGCCATTGCACTTCGATTTTATGGAAGTGGAACGTTCCAAGTCGTCACCGGTGACTTGGTAAATGTTTCGCAACCGACGGTGTGCCGTGCAGTGGAACGAGTATCCACGCTGATCGCGGCACATATGTTCCCTCGAAGTGTTAAGTTCCCCGCTACTGCGGCCGAGTTTCAAGCGGACACGAGAGACTTCTACCGCCTTGGCCGTTTCCCTGGGGTGACTGGGTGCATAGACTGCACCCACTTTAGAATCAAGTCTCCTGGCGGGCAGCTCGGAGAGGTATACCGCAACCGGAAAGGCTACTTTTCGATCAATGTGCAGGTGAGCCCATTTTTCTTTTTGCAATACTTTATCGCGTTCTAGGTGGCATTAATTTGTACTAACGCGCGTTGATATAGAACAAACTTGAGGGCCACTTTTCTTCGCATTGCCCATCTTAGCTGTCTTCTTCAAATAATGTTCATGTAAATATTGACCAAAAAAAAAGGATCGATCTCTTGGCGTGCTGAACCTGCACTGCATCACTTTTCAAGATTGGAGGGTTCGGTTTAATTATTGCGTGTACGTATACGCAAACCCCTTTTACGTCCAAAGCGACTGCTATCAATTCATCAGTGATGAAGGTATTTTTTGTACAATATTTTTGTTATGCCTCAATATTTGCCTTGCGTTGTATAAACACCAGCACATCTAATGAATTTACTATTTCTTAGCTAACATTGTATATATAGGAGCAATAATTTGTTTTTCGCATTGCTTGTTTTGCATTTCATTCTTCCTGCACCCTTTTCAAATGCCTGTATGACCCCGAGAGTAAAAATAAATAAATACCATGAATGTTACCTAGCGTTCCTGTTACATGATGCACCAAATTTTCACTCGCATTGAAAGTAAACAACTTGCACCATTTCAATGAAAGTGCTAATTTTTCTGGCTCTTGTTTCCTGTAAAACATAGAACCTAAGCTTTATGAATATATATTAATTGCTGAAGAGTAGAGTGATCTGACATGTAGGCACAAAAATTTATTTTCAATTCCTGAGAATATTTTCACGAAAGAGACATAATATTTTATCCTCAGGCAATCACAGGGCCAAGGCTTGAATTTTATGACTTGGTCGTCGGCTGGCCTGGATCAGTTCATGACAGCAGGATTTTCGACAACAGCCGTGCACGGGTCCTCTACGAATCAAAGCGAGTTCCCGGGTTGCTGCTGGGAGACGCAGGTTATCCCTGCATGCCATTTTTAATGACACCTCTGGCAGATGCCAACCCGCCAAATACCCCAGAGGGCAGGTAAGTACAAGAGGGAACGTAGCAACATAATTTCTTTGATTGAAGGCAGCACAAATGTACGAATGTCATCTCCTTTTGTTGCTGTACTGCTCCGTAAACACTTTACATCAAAGAGTGGAATCTTCATTTTTATTTGTTACTGAAACACATAATTTTTCCATGCTTTTCCTATTTTTTCATTCAAATTCAACAAGAAATAAAAATTCAGATTTAGTATACATTTGCCACCAGTTGACGGACAACGCCCCTGAAGCTGTCTTGCTACTTTCCGAGGCGTGCAAATGTAATTACAGCTTTATTATTAGCTGCAGAGGGGCCACTGAGAAAGTAATGCGCAGACTGCTGTGCTCTTCAATTTAGCACATCTATACAAATTTTTACTTCGAACTGCTCGTCTTTCACGCAGGTATCAGGCGGCCCACATCAAAACGAGAAATAGTCTGGAGAGGGCTTTTGGAGTTTGGAAGCGCCGCTTCCCATGCCTAGACATGGGCCTCCAGAACCGCCCTGAGCGCTCAGCAGTTATAATAACTGCTTGCGGCGCCCTTCACAATCTCGCCGTTCTACGGAAGGACCCGGAGCCACCTGCTGTGGCCCTCCCCGTTATCCAGCAGCCACAGCCCAGGGTACAACCACAGCAGCTTCATGTGCCACCGCAGCTTTCTGCCGACACAGTGAATGGCTCTCGTGTTCGGGTGGGGCTTATAGCCAGATCGTTCCGTTAAATGTCCCAATTACCTTCTCCGAAAATGTACACGATACTTTTCTAGTGTTAAAGAACCGCTATTTTTATGGCATTTGCAGTGTTTTTGTCTATTTCTTTGAACTGGGTTCTCTTATAGCATATAATGTCATCATCAGCTGAACCTCGTCCATGGGAGGACGCAGGCCTCTCCTGTATCTTTCCAATTAACCCTGTGCTGTGCCAGCTGCGGCCACCTTGTTCTTGCAGAATTCCTAATCTCATCAGCCCACCATACTTTCTGCCGCCTTCTGCTATGCTTACCTTCTTTTGGGATTCATTCCGTTACCAATGGCCCAACATTTATCTTGAATTCACATTACATTCCCTGCCCATGCCCATTTCTTCTTGATTCCAGCTTGGACATTACCAACTCACGTTTATTCCCTCATTCATTCTGCACTTTAACCGCTACTTCTATCATTTTCCTTTCCATAGTTCGCTGCACTATATCTGCCCCATAGGTTATAGGCTTTGCCCGACAAGATATGGCTGTTGAGGAATACTAGTAAACTGCCATTCATGGCTGGAGAGTGCCTGGCAAATGTGCTGCACCATCATTCTTATCCTCCTAGTTAGTTTACACATGTGGTGCAGATCTGTGGTCACTATGCTCTAAATAGGTGCGTTTACCTTACAACTTTAATGCTTTACTGCCTCTTGTCGGCTGTTCCGTTCTGAGTGTTAACATTACTGAAGATCTCAATATGCATTTTTACTCCCACCGTTCTGCTTCCTTTGCTTTGCTTGTCTTCGACCATGTTTGGAAGTTTGTTCTCAGCTACTTAGCAGTGAAATATTTTTAGAAAATCTGAGATTATTAAGGCATTCGCATTCAATTTCATCCTCAGTTGTTTCCTCTCGAGTTCTCTGAAAATATCCTGGAAGCACGTGACGAATAGTACTGGAGAGAACGCGTCTCCCTGCGTGACACCCTTCACAACTGGTATTTTGTCACTTTCCTCGTGAACTATTATGGCACCTTCCAATTTCTGCCAACGAAAGATTTCTTTTGGCTGCTTTTAGGCTACTTCCTTATTTTACTGCTTGATCCTTTCCATATTATATTTCCTTATACTGTTTATACATGTGCAAGTGTGTTAAATAAAGAACATTGTTTTTAAGAAACTGAAGGAACATGCAAATACTGTACGACTGCATCAAAATGACGACAGTGTTGGTAATTGTACACAGAAGTGTTCCGAGACAAATATGTACAAGTTAATTTTATTTCTCTATTTAGCGCTTCAGTGCTTCTAACTGCCGCTTTTTGATTTCGAAATCCAGAGAAAGCAGCTTGCGCTGCATTTTGTTTTTGAGCCGCTGCTCGGCCAGCTGGCTCCTGCGGAGTTGTAGGTCGAGTTGGTGTAACTCTTCCTTCCGCCGGTCCTCAGCTTCAATAGCCTTAATTCTGGCTGCTACTTCAGGAGCCAGTGTCCGCTCCACCGCAGCAACTCGGGGGCCACCTGCCCTCGTGCGAGCAATTTGTGCTGGTGTGATGTCCTCAGACACACTCTGGCACGACGGCACGACAGGCACGAGCACTGTTGGTCTGCCTGCACTGAGGCACTCTTCCTGAACAGGAAGTGCCTCGTCAGTTAGTGGTCGGCTGTTCAGCCATGGTGACGGTGCTGCCTGCATTGATGTGGGTGCAGGAACCTCGCCTGCAAAAACATGCACACACATACAATACCTTCATGAGAACTCTGCAATGCTGTAACAAAGTTGGTGGGCTCTTATGCTTACATACATACTACTGTGATATGACATGCAAAGAACAAATAAGACCATAAACAGAGGCTATTCAGACCAGAACAGGGAACCAAAAACAAATGCTTTACATGGTCGCGACTAGTGTAGACATCTAAAAACAAACTTCTCAACATATATGTGACATGGCGAAAAATGGACCCAGTACGAGCCCGCCAAGAAGTCCTGATAAATATGTGGCCCACCTGCTTGAGCACGTGCACATACCACGAGCAGAAAATAACTAGTGTTTGCTGCAGTGCCGCTCGATAGCCGAGCACCAGTTGCGAATTGAATCTGGGATGCTGCGCCCACATGTCGATAGGTGCGAGGAGCTGTGTAAACGCCCGTGTAATGCGGCATGTAAGCGGGCGTTAAAAAATCCCTTGCAGTTGAAATTAATCCATAGCCCTCCCCAACAACGTCTTTCTCAGCCCAGGCTTTGGACTTCATGCACGAGGAAAACTAACCGTGACAGTTGTAACTAGTATTTAAAGAGGGCAGCCTTACTTACTGGAAAAGTCGTCTTGGCTTGGTTCGTTGTCATTTACCATCGCCTCCAATAATGCAACAGGTGGCAGGGACAGCACTGCCTCGGTGACATGGGCCCCGTCGCTGTCAAAGGGATTTGGCAGTCTGGTTGCCATATGGTCGGCGACTGCACCAACCAGTTCTGTTGCGGGACTCATTGGCCGGCATTCAAGGGTACCGCCACCTGCACCAAAATTCTTAATTGTGCATTTCCTACAGCACAATCTGCGCAGTGAAACACACTGAGGTGAAGTGCATTCTGTGCGCAGCACGCAAAGCTTGAAAAGGAAAAACAAACAAAATCGCTAACCAGTAGAGTACCACCAGTAATGTTTTGCTCAAAAGTAGTACGCAGATTTTTAACAATTTTTCACAAAAATTCACAATAAGAAAAAAGATTGCATTTATGCTTAAGGACGGAAATGCGAAAGCCTTCCCTTTTTCTCTTGCTCCCTCTGTTCCTTTTTTTAGTTGGAAACTTCTTATTTCATTTAATTTATTTTGTAGTTGCTTGTTTTTCATTTTTTAAATTTGTTTTTTATACTAAGTAAGCCTTGTCGTGCATTTACATCGTTTTTCATCGAATCGGTCACACAAAACCTGCTTCAAACACAGCAATTTTTATTTCATTATTTCAATTTAATTAACTAATTACAATTCATCAACCAAACGTTTCCCACTTCAAGATCTACTCGCGCACTGCCTAACTCAAACTTTTGCATATTTATCTCCACAGAACGACATAACCGTGCACACAGAATTCGCGGACACGTTTTGCTGATGCGAAGTAACCATATAATTTTTTCGCATTAATAAATAATGCCAAATTGTTAGGATTAAAATGATGTCAGAAGATGAAACGTGCGAACATGCAGGAAAATGTATGGGACAGTTTTTGAATGTAAAACTGTTTCGCTCACCTGTCCGAAAGATTTCCCTCGTTTCTTCAGACTTCTTCTTTTTCCACCGGGACTTCATATTATCCCACAGTTTTCGTAGCTGTGCTACACACACAGTGCGTGTGCCGGCCAAGCTATTGTAATCATCGCAAAGTTGAGACCAGGCTTCATCCTTTGCCTTTTTAGTGGTATTGTCCGTTCGTTTGTTTTCTATAACGTCGCGATACTTCGCCATAATGTTCCTAAACACGTGGCGTACATCTACGGTGAAGATGAATCGCGGACAGGCGGGTCGTTTCTTGGCGCGCTGGGTTGCGTCCGAAGCGGATGCCGATGGTGTCGTGCTGAAGTCCGAAATGTCGAGATCGGACATTGTGCAACCAAAAGGAAAAAGAAGGGCAGACACAAAAACACGTGCACACACGAACAGTCGAACACGCGCAAGCACAGACACTGCAACAAAGCTGCAAGAAGCGAGTCAGGAGCACAGCAAACGGACGAGAACACGCGGCGAGCAAGCGGAGAAACGAAAGAGGGACCGTAACAAAAATGCCGCGCCGGACAGCAGCGACTGCTGTGGTTGCCAGACAGGTAAAGAAAACTGGTTATTTCTTCTGAAAGTACACGTTTTTTTATGGGAAAACAAAAAATATGCATTTTTATTGTTTTTACCTTGCAGTTTACCACTAAAATAGACAAATTACTTCTATATTACCAAATAGGTGGTGTTTTATTTGCATAAATGTTCCAATACTCTCGTCATCGGCAGTTTCTTTCTTCTCCTCGAAAGCACTGGAGTGGAGGAGGGCTACTCGGCCAGCTCCTCGATGGAGGAATGTTCGAGGTGTGTTCAAGAAGCGCGACTGCTCCTCGGGCCGAGGATGAGCGCTCTCCTCCACTCCCAGGAGTGGAGGCGCAGCGTCGAGTGGAGGGTTGTTTGTGAATACGGGGGTTAGGCCGAATGGTTGGGCAGTAGAAGTAAAAGGAAAAGGCATTTTTGCAAAAGGGAAGGTAGGACTGGACATGTGACGAGACAGTTTGTCGATTTTTTATCATCCGGGTGTTACCATCTTCCATTTTTATCAGCTGCTGATGTGTATAAAGAGCAGTGTTTCCCGAATAAAAAATTCAGTTGTAAGCCCAGCGCTGTGTGTGTGTGTGTCTTTATCTTTCAGTCCGTGTCTTTTGAGCGCAGGTATATTTTCAAGAAGTCCAGTAGTTCAGTCGGCCACGTTGGCCACGTTCGGCCAAACAGGTCGGGCTTACGTCGGTAGCTCCGTTTGGCCGGTGTTAGGTAAATGTCAGCTTGCACTGTTTGACTAGCCAAGATTGACGAGGTAGGACTGCTTTTTTTTATTGCCGAAAGGCGTCCTGACAACCTCTGGCAACCAATTTTAGTGTTTTAGAAGGTGAAAAAATATCTTTTCTTTATTGCGGGAGTTGCTGTGGATGCATGTGCAGGAAAGCATTTCCTTCTCTCACAGGTGTATACAGAAGAATTAAAGACGAGTCGGCTTAAGATTGGTTAGTGTGTATTTCCTTATTCTTGTTTATGTACATACATAATATTGTAGCTTTTACACTTCATCTAAGAAGACAACGATCTTAGAGCCAGAAAAAGAAACATGACGCGAGTTATATGACTAGAAACAAAACCTCCTGCTGGGTTCCTGGCGTGCAGGACGCAATCCGGCTCATATTTAGAACCAAACAGGAAGAATGACCTCGTGTCTTTTGTCTTAGCGACAAAGTTATTACAAAATAATCAAAAGCAGCGCCTTGCATACAACATCACAAAATATAGTGGCAAGGCGCGGCTCGTGGAAGGAGTTGCCACAATGTAAAATCATCATACCAACTTTTGTGAAGAAAAATATGAAGGAAGGTAAAGTCGCACCAGTACTCACGCGACGTTCATCTGCTTTATACCATGCATGTCTTCATATCCTGAGCAAGGATATCAACACATTTCGAAAGTCACCACTGAACATCGGTCGTATGTAAAAAAAAAGATTCTTAAAGCTTTAAACAAGAGTGCCATGAACTCAGGAAAATCAGCCTCCAATGAACAGCGTGCATACTGGCAGGAATTTCACTTTTTTTCTCTTTAGAACGCTTTATTCGCTGCTCTGAAATTAGCTGATGGTTGTTTGATCAGTGCGTTATCTGCTGTATGAAGCATCGATATATTTTTTCTTGTACTATTCTGTTCTTTCATGCGCTGTCTACTTAATATTGCTCTATATAGAGGTTATAGATATGGTTGAAAATTATATATACATTATTTTAAACGTCGAAATACTTCGATCTTGTTGACAGAACGTGACTTTTTTTGCCTGTTGTGTAGCCATGGCGTGTTCTTAGTTGCACCCAAATTACACTGTTTTGCCAACTTGGTGAGTCTGTTTTAACCAGAGTAGCTATACAAACGGTGAATTACTTACGTTATCTCGCCGCTGAACGGCGCAGTTTGTACTTGGAGAACACCGCACAATTGATTTGAGAAGCTCGCGTTGTTCGCCTTCCTTGCGCCCGTACTGACGACCTCCATCGTAGATACCAATGCCTCATTGCCCCACCTTCGCTCACACGCGTACGGCTGTGGATCAACGCTCACAAGCTGCTCACACACCACAACGCCTGCAGATTCTCGACACCTGTGGTGCCATCTACTAGCTAACTAGTAAATCTCTCTTCGTCTCTTCGAGCGGCAGTTTTGAAAAAAAAAACTAGCGGAACGTAATTTATCGGGCGGACAGAACTGTGCTAGGCCACTTAGCAGTACAATTTGCGAACGTGTACAACAAGGGACGCATTCATTGGATGGCATGCTATAATTTAAACTTTGTTCCGTGGGAACGCACTTGCTCAGAACGACATTCGGTCTGAGTTGATACTTTCAGCCAGCTTGCGCTTAACTGCTTATCTGTGGCATGTGTTCGCATGAAAAGAACTTCGCCGAACGGTTCGGTCACACGATAGTGCGCCTGCCCGCAAGGTGCTCCTTGTAACTAGACGTGTCTGAGAAACTGGATGCAATAAAAAAATCTCTTTTCTCGACTTTATATTGTTGACAGTTGGCAGTTGCGTTAAAGTTGTCCCTTAAATAAGGAATGTTGACAATATACAATGCTTTAAGATAAAATCTATAACACAAGCGGAAACTGTATTACGCTGCGTTAGAAGAGAAGGTGTATTTCGGCTCCGTAACTTGTACTCTTTTGCCAGTTGTAACGGAGTATAGCAGCCAGCGGTGGGAAAGAATAGAGCCAGCCAAGCACAGCGGCAACAGAAGCACACACAGAAAATTAAATATATTTTGATTGGCCTGGTACAGTGTACTATCAGCTTCAAAGAAAAAGCGAACAAGTCGTGTGTAGCCCGAACGTGAAAACACTAAAATAATGGTTTTTGGAAAAAAAGATAGAGGCATGGTCAATTAATATTTCCAAAGAGTAGTCTTCGCGCCGTAGAAATGCAAATCGACACCGCTATTGATCCATAACGATCTTGTTTTTATATTTGGTTTTCAGCTGTATTATTTCCGTTTTCCATTTGATGCCAATAGAACTCACAAAACAATACATGTCAGAAAATCATGAATTTCTCGTCAAACAGAACTGGGCCATCTTGCAATAAACTTTCTAAATAGAACATCTTACAAAACGCCTGCTAGATATACGTAACACATTGGAGCTATCCGGAGGAAATAAAAATGTAGGCATGAACTGCACATCAGATGAAGCCATGTTTAGGCTGGTTTGAACTGATTTACCCTTATCTTCCAACACTTCACACGTGTTGAAAAATGTAACCAGACTATTGTACTTCCATTTGTATACACAGTGCATTCCTGAACAGAAAATAGTAGAGAGGGTATGCGAAAAGAAAACACCATATGTTTACACATCAGACATGCTGACGAAAATTGCTAACACCTGTGCTCGGTTGTGTCAAAAGTAGCCGTGACAAAGAATTGTTTCAGCGAAAACGGTGAGCGCTTCCAGATGCCGGTACATAAAGAGACCGGACCGAAAAACTCGTTATAACACAGTATCTAAACTGGCGCCGTCATTCTTAGCAACGTGAATGGCAAACCTTCAGAAAACAAGCGCGGCGGTCTTTTTGCGCTGCGTTCTCAGTTGTTGTTTCTGCGTAATTTAAATAAATTGAACCTAAGGTGGCCTAGAGCCTATGGTTATGATGGTTGTTTGCCGCATGTGTAGAGCACGTTGATTTGCGTAATGTCAGTGTCCGTGAGGAAGCCCTCCGCGTAGGCCTTGCCCAGTGTCTCCCGCTTCACATTGACCGACTTGGGCAAAAGCGTGGGCTCCGCTTCCTTGACGGCGAACGCGTCGAACGGGTAGTGCATGACTGATTCGTAGTCGTATGGCTCTCCCAATGTGTCGGCCTCGGTTTCAGGCTTAAGCCAGAAACTTTGGTTGGCATCTGTGACGGGAAAAAAAACAGGTATTTGAAGAAGCACGCATGTGCCAATGGACCAGATGTCGCGTGCACCGTAGCACCGCAATGATGAAAGCATTGAACTCATGACATGAGGGGGGGGGGGGGGGGGCGCTAAAGCGGAGCGCCGACTAGACTTCTCAGCTTGTGCTCGCATTTTGAAGCTAATTATGCGAAGACGACTTCGACCGTGACTTTTTACTACCCCTAACCTTGGCTCCCATCGCTTCCTTCCTTCTTAAAAACTTCGCCTGTCAAAAAAGCCTGTCGCAGCCCTGTCCAAAGAAGTTTTCAAATTTTCCCTTCTCAGCTGTGGTAGCAGTGTTCTAATGAAAGAATTTCGCAAAGGCAGCTAACTGGGCATGCGCGGCACATTCTAAAATGGCTGCGTGCTTGATGAAGTTGTAAACAGTGAAAAGGCAAGCGCGCTTACTTTTCCCTGAGCTGTGACTGCTCCATGTCTGACGGATGAGGTTTGTAATTGCACTGCTATAAGCGCGAACAGACGCCCATTGGCTTGAGCCTGCGTTCGGTTTTATGTGAACACTAAAAGAAACATTGTAAGCTGAACACTGGTTGCGATCACTTATTTTCCTACGCTGACACCGCTCCTGCGTGAGCATGGGGAAAGAAGAAATGTTTCTTGCTGAAACTGTCGCGACTTGAAGGCATAATTCAAAGAAGATTCCCCAATCCCGCTTTGCTGCACTCCATTGAGTACACGCTACCATTGCCGGTCAGTGACGGCCTACATGCTAAATGAAGCAAGTGGAGGTGGCCTATATGAAAGGCGCGCGAAGGGCTTCTATGGAATATGCAATGTGCGAGCAGTGACTGCGGAATTAAAGGTTCAAAAAGAAAGCATTAGTAACCCAGAGCTGCACGCTAGAGATGGATGGGGCTTCCTTGATGAAAAAATCAAAAGTGCAATTCTATCTCAACTTTTCTGGGTCCGCTATCAAAGGAAGGATCCCCAAGTACATGAAGCTCAAAACCAAGTTTATCAGAGTCAAGACAGCCACAAAATCAGACGCTATGTTATTAAAAGCGGGGTTCAGACACGTATACCTTTTAGATCTTCTTTCAGTAAGCTCAGCTTTACATTTGCAGGCTCTCTTCGCATAAGACTGGCTTCTTCTGCTCAGCGACAGAAAAAGAAAAAATTATGTATTGACCAGCCGCGGTGGCTCAGTGGTTAGGCCGCTCGGCTACTGATGCGGAGTACCCGGGTTCGAACCAGACAGCGGCAGCCGCATTTCGATGGAGGCGAAACGCTCAGGCGCCCGTGTATTGGGCGATTTCAGTGCCCGTTAAATATCACCAGGAGGTCGAAACTATTCCAGGGCCCTCCACCACGGCACCTCTTCCTTTCTTCTCTTCATCCCTCTTCATCCATTCCCTTACGTCGCGGTTCAAGTATTCGCCGATATGTGAGACAGATACAGCGCCATTTCCTTTCCCCTAATACTAATTTTCACATATGGCGAACTGCCATTTAAAAGTAAAGTCCTCTGTCTGCTTACCACCTTGATTGCGGTGTTTTTCACCATAGTTGTTTATGCGTATGTGCGCGTGGCACGTTCTTTAGTGTAACTGACTGATCTCGACAATATGCACGGCTATTTTAAACTTTTAACAATCAATGTCAAGAATTCTCGGCATACGAAATGTATCCCTTGCACATAGTTTTACACGAATCTTGGGACAGAAATTTTGATGTGAGCAGACATAACTCTTACAAAAACCCGCGAAGACTACACGCAATAAATCCGGAGTCAATTGACTCGCAGTGCAAGTTCTGAGGGGAGAAGGCTGACAGGTACCATATCGTATGGACCTGTCAACGAATGCAGGTGGTCATTATTAATAACCAGCCAACGCAGCAGGGGTGGGAACCAGCTCTGACAAACTCGGATGAAGCGTGCCAAAAAGAAGTTATCGAAAGAGCCCGGACAGCCGCCTACGCCAATGGCGCTCCGGACTGAGAGCTCCAAACGCCGCTACATCCTCCTAAACAATTTCATTAAAATATTTTCACCACCACCATCACCTATTATCTAGCGCTTTCTTATGAAGTTGTGTGGCCTCATGCACTTTGAGGGAGCTGCGTAAAAACAAAATAAGGGGGCGAATGTGCAACTAGCCAACGTTTAACGACTCCAGATGGCTCACTTTGTGAAGACAGTACACTCCCAACGTCCATGACTTTCTTCCGTGTTGTTATCAGGCGCTTGAAATGCTTATTTTTGTTGAACAACTAGATTTTTAGGGGTTTTGACCAATTATGCGTTAACGGGCATTCTCGCCACATTGTACCTGTGGCTACAAATGCAGTCGGCACCCCTGTCTACGTCGAAAACAACTGCGTGTTTGGTTTTATTAAAAATGCAGGCCTTCATGTTCGGCAACCACAATAGCTCGGGGTTCACCTGCGAAGAATGAACCAAGTATCTAATGTCGTGAATTCATATTGATTTCTTGATTTCCCTAAATCCAGTAGCGCTAGAAAAATTGTCAACTTAAAGTTTTTCAATAGGTACACACTTGCTCGCATAGTGTAGCAGTTATGAATTTTTTCCTTGATTTTTTTCATAATTTTGTTGTTAAAGGGTCAAGGCTATAATTCGTCGGAGGAACGAAATGGCACCAATCGAGAGGAAAGAAATTCAAGTAGCGCTTTGTGAGCGCACTCCAACTATTTCAGCCGGCTGATCCTAAAGATAGGCCAAGCTTGGCTCTCCTAAATCAATCAGAACACCTCTCCTCTTTGGTTTGGCGATTTTGGTATAAAATATTACTTTTTCTACAAAGTCATTGCGAGCCCTTGCTGATAATTTAATTAGCATCATTTGCATTTCTTTCTCGGCGCTAGCATGCCCGACTCCTGTTTTTGGTACTGAAAAAGCTACAGGGAGACATTACAATGGAAGTGCTGCAAGCGAAATGGGGCTTTACGAGCTATTTTGGAAGTTTTTATGAAGTTTTCTCTCTCCCCGCGTTTTCCATGCAATGTGGGCAATTATCGGCATGTTGCTCATATGATGTTTTTCCTTGATGCTTCACAAACATCTGGGAATTTTCATCTCATTGCTGCACCATCTTCTGTGTTCATGCGCACGCTTCACATTTTCTGGTATCTTTATCCTTCTTGCCCTTGTTTGTAAAAGGCGGCCATTATTATGTGAATTATAAGTGCACAAAATAACAAAGCGGGAGCACTCACCGGGCTTGATGTTATCCCACAGCACGTCGACGTACTCGTCCCTATCGGGCCGACTGTGTTCGTGGAAGAAGCCGAGTACGTGAAGCAGCTCGTGCGCCACCTGGCCCAGGCCGGGGCAGTAGCTCAGGTCCAGCGCCACCACCTGCTCTTCGCCCTGCATCCCCACGTGCGACGCGCAGCGCCCCCTGCACCGCCAAAGGAAAGCGCCGCGGTGAGCATGCACTGACACGCATTGGCTTCTGCAGCAACACTGCTTGCCACTTGACCAGCACATAGACACCTTTATCAGGGCTAGGCGTATCAACTTGAAAACAGGCGCGCCTGTACCATAGTTATGTGAGCTGTGAAGAATGGCACTTAAGAGGAAAGGTCACTCAGTGGCGCGCATGTCGCTGGAACAGGGCATAATAGTGACACGTTCGCCGCCGACTGACGTGTGCTGGTTGGTGTGGCTGCGCGTGCTCTACGGCCACAGAATTTTAGAGTGACGCGAGCTATAGATAGAGCTCATCTCGCCACACAGCGCTGAGCGTAATCGTGTTTTCGAAATTCTAAAAACGAATGTGACTATACCGAGCATCGAGCTAAAAATCTCCAACTGCAACCAGGCGCCTAACTCTAGCAGTTAAACGTTCACTGTTAGAATTTAGTTAACTACCTTGGCAGTTAATGTGAACTTGTTTTCAGACGCCCTATCCAACACTGGTATTACTACGCCACAAAAGCTATCATTTTATCTCGAAAAGTCTAGTTTAAAAAATAAATGACGGGGTGCACTGACGCACCCTCTATGTGCGCGCCCCCTGAATCGACACAGAGATCAATGTAAAAGCAAATTCTTTGTACAAGCTTTGTTCTTTGCTCAGTTAATCGGAAATTATAGGCTCGTCCGTCCTTTTTTTCATCATGACCTCAAAGGATGGATAGTGATACAATTAGGGTTCAGGGCCGAGGAATTCACTGTAAGGTGACGAGGGGGTCGAGACGATGGAGGGACATCGTTCCATGGGTGAACAAAGAAACTTGTTTTATACACACCTGTTTACATCGTGACTGACAGCATGTGGTAGATTAAGAGTCTACTGGAGAGGTTCCAGAAGCATCTCCAGTAGTTTCTGTAGTGGTCTAAAAGTGGATGCAATTCCACAGGATAAATAGGATTCGGATAAGGGCGTCTGGCAGGCTTAGCGAATAGTGCCCCTACGGCACATCTGGGCGGCGCGTTCATCAGTAGCTTCATGGTAGTAAAGGAGGTCCATGCCCCAATGATGTCAAGGAGAAGAGGTGCGCAATCTTGCTTCATTGGGCAGGTGCACTAGTCTATATCAAGAAGCGCTGTGCTAATCAGCTTTCTGACAGCTAAAGCTGCCACTGTGAAAAAGTCTCAGATTCTTGAAACATCTGGTCCCGCCGAAAAAAAAATGAAAAGCGGTAGTATCCGGCCGCAGCTAGCAGCGTCGGGGAAGACCTTCGTCGCCACGATCTTCGAAGTTCGCATCTCGATTTCTCTATGCCAGCCTGAAAGGTAGATGCGGCTTAGTCGCCTCCCGGCGTTATCCGTTGCGGCAGAAGGTAGGAAACGACGCATTTCTTTGACTTGACGCTGCGATTTGGTACGCTGCGCATCCTGCTATGACATATGACTTTTCTGTCCCCGAAGAATCACCTGCGCGTCGCTCCACTTGGCTCTGAAATTGACCGGTCATAACAACGGTAAGTTTGCCTGCTTACGGTGTCTATCATAGCCTTCCTGCGCCCCTAAGCATAAAAACAGACTTGAAACGGGCGAGGCGAGATCTAAGCGAACACTGCAATTCAGAACTTTGGTACCACTTCTTGGAGATGACTGTTAGCACCTAGCTGCTAGCGATCCTTGCTCGGTAGAAGACGCTTGCTGCATTTGGCATCGAGTGTGACGCACAAACTCCTCGACATTACATGAATTCATAGCTTTTTTTTCATGAAGCATATCCAATCATGCAGTTGCGATGTGCATTGTCAGAGGTTGATAGGTTGCTATTTCGTCGCTTTCAGCGATTCAACCAGAATCCTTCAATACCTTTTAATCGCGATGAAGTTCGAGCACAACCCTTTAGGAGAGCTGCCCGTGTTGCCAAGTGTGGCCGTATACCGCGACGATAGCTGTAGTGGAGAGGCTAGGAGGAGCCAATGGGGAAGGCGGCCGCTATAAGCACTGATGTGATGCGCTGACATCATGATGGATTGAGGCCTAATTTTCACAGTTCATTCAGAGTGATGTGTGTGGAATAGTGCGTTTGAATACGACAACGGATTTCGAATATTTGCTGTTTTCTGCGCTGCCGTGCCGGCTGAAGGGGTAGGGAGAACAGTGTCGTCGTTCGCCTCGCTGAGTGATTGTGAACGTAGCGGAGTAGTGAAATAGCGCACACCATGCGAAACCGGAAGCTTTTCTTCTTTTCTTTGGTGTGTACAAGCATTCGCGTCTGAACGAAGTATTTTGGTGAGAACGATACCCATGTCTTTCAAGTTGTCGTGCCATCTCAGCATAAGAACAAGTGAAGCTAATTGCCCTGGCTGAAAAAGCTGGACAGACGGGCGCGGTTCTGGTTATTTACATTCGAAGGTGCGCTGCGAGATTGGAGAAGTCAAAACTGAGACCTCAGCTTTTGGCGCGGGAACTATTCGGGAAATCCCGTTGAGACTAGTCATATGATTATGACACAGCAAAAAAAATCACAATCATGCATCCAAACTCTAAAACACGGTTGATGTAGAGAATTACAGGTAGCGGGACGGCAGCAGCTACGCGCTCCGTTATGTACAGCCTTTGTGAAAAGTATACAGCCAAGGTGTCTGCTTCTGAGCCCTGCAGCGCGGTTCCTCCTTCATACTCAGAGACCCTATTCTCACAAAGGCGGCAACAACTTGTGTCCTCAACCCTCCCAAGCTTAGTACTGTCACATGTGGTTAAGAGCCCCGCTACACGTCTTAGAAAGAAGCCTCCTGGGTTGTATATTTTTGAAAAGGACTGTGCTTGCTTATTTCATCATTAGGGCCCTTAACACGAAAGCTGGATGTCCTAGGTCTTTCATTTTTATTGTTTCAAAGATGCACATTGTGGGTACTAACACCGATATGCGTGGCATGCCAAACACAGTATGCTTTAGGCCCGGGATACATGCGACGTTTTTTTCCGACGTTGTTCGCGCGGCAGAAAATGTCGTGGCGGCGCGACGCCCGGCCGGAGATACATGGAGCGAAAAAGCGGCAGCCCGCCGCCGCGTATCTCAGTGCGAAATCAATGTGATCAACAAGTGGCAAATACCATTGAGCGAGGAGCTCTTTGAGAGCAGCGACGCTGACTCCTCTTTCAGAATAACGAAATTGTTCATTTAGACACCACCGTACTGATTGCAGCACGCGTGCATAGATATCTACAAGGTTTTGCGTGCTCGAATGCATGCGGTCGCGTACCTTTCGATGCCCGCTCAGCCGTGGCTACCATCGGCTGCGGTTTTCTTCGGCACCTTCACTTCAGGGAGGAAAAGTGGTCATTTCGATCCAAGATTCGGTCGTGTTCTCCAAAAAAGTGACATTTCATGTCTCGTGAAGCGTTTATTTTCACGATAATAACATTTCCGTGCAATAAACACAGCAGTGCTCGTCGGCCATGGCGGCCATGTTGGCGGCGGCGGCGGCAGAGGCGGCCAAACCGGAAGAGCGAGCTTTTTGCGCTGATATTGGCTTGCTCCGGCTGCCACTTCCGGTCTCGCCGGACGCCGCGCGTCAATATCTGGCGGGGCCAGATAGGCGACGGCGGCCGTTTTTTTCGAGGCCGGGCGTCAAATGCGCGCCGTCGGGCGAAAATCGCCCAGAAAACGCTCCATGTATCCCGCACCTTACGCGGCGCCAGGTACTCCATAAAAACGCAGGTTTACTCTGTAAAAAACGACTTCACCCTTGCCATATAAAGCCCTCAAGGACAAGAGAGCGAGAAGGCCAACTCGAGCGAACATCACTGCTGTCACCGCCACTTCCATGCCCCGGGCGTAAGACCAAACAGTCTATCAATTTTTTTTAACACGTTCGGGGCCCATATTAATAAACTATCGTGCTCGCTGAAAGTAAACCTCATTTATCGGCAGTGGATGCTTCTTTTTAATAACTTGCACATATTTTATGAATACCGCTGGGCTTTGGGAATAAATATTTGTTCCGATTGTATACATACAATCTCGTGCGCCTCAGATATGTTACAAACATAAGTCCAGTTTCTTGGAGATCGGCTTTAATTGTGAGGCAATGGTAGAATATGCAATATACTGTTGTGAACATATTGATGGGAATGGTCTAACCTTCCGATGCATAGCAAAATGTTGCTTATAAAATTTGTCTTTCGCTTCCATCAGGTAATTAAGACTGTTATAGAAAACCAGTGAGGTGTGTTTTTGACAATAAATAGGAGATAACTACTGCCTTACCCCGTGTGTGTGTGTGTGGGGGGGGGGGGAGGTGGGATATCTGGATACACTGATTGTTATGATTCAACCTTAAGATAGGCACACGAACCACGTTTATAGACAAACTCTTTGAAAACTATACGCTTGTAGAAATTTACTGCCTATGCTTCGCCTTGAAGAGCCCGCGCAATGCCGTGGTAACACGGATTATGCGAGAGACAAAACAGAAGCTTCTGTCCCTATGCCAAACTTCCACGGAAGCTCCATGACCAGTAAAAATATATTCAAGAACTCTGATTGTATCCAACGTGCCTATGTGGCCGCAGTACCTCTACGAGACGCATTACGCGCTGGCGGTGCTGTGGAATGTACGGGCCGGAAAACGTAAGCATGAAACTTGTGCACTCACGGCCTGTGAGCAAAAGTGACGAAGTTTTTCTGGTCGGTATGCGGCTCAAACTTGACGCATGTTTTCTCCTGGATGAGCTGCATGGCTTGCACGATAATGTACCTCTCGGAGTCTTCTGCAGGAAATGACACAAAAGAAAAACACATTCTGATCGAAGCGAAATAGAAAAATGGCCGCGTGGTGTGCGGTGCCAGTGTGCGTTAAAGGGACTGACCACTGACGAAAACGCCTCTTGAGATTATAGCGGAATGAAAAGATCGTGCCTCATATTATAAGAATTGAGCACTGCAACGTTAAAGAAACGAGGATTAGATTTTAATTTGGCATTGAAAACCGAATAAACACGCACCTTTCGGTGAAACCTGCTTTATCACTAATCGGAAGCCTGTTCAGGAAAGAACATGCATAAAATATTTAGGTTGCTTGTCGACAGATGCTGTTAAGAAGGAAACATGGCAGTGAAAACCATCATTCACTGCCGGCATTGTGATCTAACAAAGATTACCATATCGTAAACAACTAAAGGCTCCATGTCTGCTTCTCCCTATCCCGACTGAGATGAATGTGTTGTGCGCATTAAATATTTTAAAAGATAAACCAGACAGTTCCAACAAGACAGAAAAGAGCTTTTGCTCTCGCCACTCGAGGAGTTTAGCCGGCAGTGCTGTTATGTTGTTAGCAGTGTGCAGTACAGACCAGCCAGCGCATAAATAATGGCTATGGCTTACCGGTTCAGTAAAAACGTAATATGCATCATCCTATCTCAAAGGAGAGGGAGTTACTGCAGAATACTCTTTCAAGTGGTTATTCTTTTCGAACAAAGTCGCCGTCCCAAGCGAAGAGTGCTGAAGGCAGTCACTAAGCGACGCCTGTTTGTGACAGCTATTTTTTTAATTAAAATATGGTCTCTTTGTGGTGTAGCCTTCATTACATGCGTAACATGGTTAAACAATTAGAATGAAAAATTACAACTACGTTCCCAAATAATAGTGTGCTGGTTGTTAGTGTTAGTGCCTGTGTGCTGTCTCTTTCTATCATTGTCAAGTTTATGCTACACATGTTGAAAACCATATCCGAAGATGCCGGCGCCCGCTACTCCAATATGCTGCTTAAGTAGTGACACCAAATAAAGGAAGTTTATGACAGCCAATGCTGTAAAGTGGCTCTGTATAATTTCTTATATACTTTCCAAAACACAATAGAAATATCCTAGATTGCACAGTTTCAGCCACTGCAGTTGAAAAACACTGCAACCGTGTTTTAGGTGTCTTGCGGATCGTAGGTGAGTGAGACATTTTTGCAGTAGTATTTTTCGCATTACACAGTATTCTGCTGATTACACACAGAGCACTATAACAGGAAACACTTCTACAATGCGTTTAAACGTCTGCAGTTCTCACGTATTCTGGCTCTGCAACACCTTATGAGACTTAGTGTTTAATCAGAGAATGAATTCCATGGAGCATTAATCACTTTGTCTCTTTTGAAATATATTTTGCATGCTATTTCTACATGCTGTGCACTGTTAGCAATAAAGTAAAATATTCAGATGAGTTCCCCTTTTCATGAGTGGTCTGGAACCAAATTGTTAAAGATACCAGAATTACATAAAATGAACCCATGGATCAGCTCTTCGTTCCTTTTGACTATAAACAACATTCACCGTCAGCTTGGGGTACTCTGTAAAGTATATATAAACTTTAAATATACTAGAATTACATAAAATGCACCCATGGACCAGCTCTTCGTTCCTTTTGACAATAAATAACATTCACTGTCAGCTTGGCGTACTCTGTAAAGTATAATTAAACTATTCGGGTGATTTTAAAAGGTGAAATGACTAAGTAGTTTTTCAAATGCTAAAATATTTTAGGAGGGTTGGTAATGCTATGTCTCGAAGATGTTAAAAGGATTCCTGTCGAGATTTTTAAGAGACATTGAGTGTGTATTTAGAGAAACTTTGGTGGTATTCCGAAGACCTTTAGTTCCGTCTTCTCTTCAGGAGTTTCAGTTATGTACTTTGTAAAGTTTTGTTGTAGTCTTATGGAAATACTGTGGAAATATATTTTATTGATATAAATGGCTAATGTTCAATGGCAGTATTGCATAGATTCAGCGAAAGAGGTCTCGCAAAGTGTGGCATTCAGAATGCAACAAAACTGCAGAAGTTGAAGAGCATTATAGTGATGTTTCCGCCTGTACTTTCTGTTTTGACACCACGCTAATGAACCTGTCGTCACTGTGCATGCGTCCATGCGTCCATTGTCTGCAGAACCGAAAACTGTGCGAGTTGCTGAACGTTTAGCATTTTCAACAGTCAGCCTGCGTGCACTGGGCTTGAAGGCTGTATAACTGTGAGTCTTTCCTAATAAAACTTGATAGTCAGCGCTTCGTGTCTGTGTGCGTGTTTCTTGGTTAGTCCTCGTTTCTTCGCGCTGTTCAAAATGTCAATTTATATAGCAGCAGCGCACTCCTATGAATAAAGCTAGCGTGTCATTCCATATGTGTTTCTTGGAGCAAAATCTGTTGTTTCCTCAATAACGCTGGAGAATGATATGGTCCAGTTACTGTTCACAAGACACCTGGAACAAGGTTTCAAGGGATTGCTTCAGGAAAACACCGTAGCTGAGAAACCTCACCAGAACTGCGTTCTACTTAAAAATATCTAGACCGCCATTCCACTCTTAATCTCTCTGCGAGACAGTTCCAATCAGAAATATCTTGAGCACAGTTCCAACTAAAAGCTCGGAAAATGCTGTTCCACATATTTGAAGAGTATATGAAGCAGAGTTTCAGCGATAGTGGCGGAACTTTTTTGCAGAAAGTTTCAGCTACGATCTGGGTCCGTAGGTGGAACCAGATTAAGAGCATATTTTCAACAACCAGACAAACTGCAAAATTTTATGGTATTTTTTTTGGACGGGAATTCGAGTCTATTTTGGCTCAATAGCCTCGCACTTGCTAGCCGCCTGTAATATCACTCTACCAGGTGCAAGGCAATTTAACAAGACGTCATGACAATATGTGGACGCCATTGGTTGCAGGGCCCCATTTACGAGGCATCTGGCGTTTTGGTCTTGGGTTGTATCGCACAAGAGCAATGTGCTAATCTTGTTCCTCTGTGCCTCTCTAAACTTGTTTTTGTTGTCCTCAAGAAGCTAATGGCACGTACCCACTTGAGGGAATCGGCCAAGACAAAGACGGCGGCTGACAGAGGCTCCAAACGTTAAAAATATTAATGATTAAAAAGTAAAATAAGAAGAATGCAGATTTAATGATTTAAACTCTAAACTCTAAACTTCTGCTGTTTACTTACCACTCTCTTCCTCCTCTTCGGGACCTGGAGGAACTGTTGGAAATAAAAATAATTAAATAAGGAAATGTTAGTTTTCATTGTGAGTTGATAATTTTATTCATATAATCTTCTTAAACTGAAATATGGCTTGCGACTTTTGGCGTTCGGCTGCATTTGTTAAGTAGAAATGAGGCGCCTGGCACACCCTAAACAAGCGGCCTTTCCAGGTTATTATCACGCTCTGTTATCTCTTCGTCACATGTTCTGTTTACGGTTCGCGCATTAAGTCTAGCTGTTTACAACGATAATCAACTTGAACCTGAGTTTCGGTCGTGTTGCAGCATCTTATCAGGTTTTGTATCCATGTCTGTAACACCGTGTCTGTAACATCATACTTCGCAAGGCTCTGTACGAACTGACAATTAATCACCCCGGAATTGAACCAACCAATATTTGCTCGCGGTCATTACCTCTTGGCATTGCTATGTTTATATTTACAGCGTGTTCGCTTTTTTCTCGTAACAGCGAATCCAGGGGTAGCATAATTAGCTTTGGAGTACGGTAGTGACATCTGACAGATGACCTCCATCGCACTTTCCTAGATAACAACAGGTGATCATTACCGTATTTATTTCATTGACCGTAGCCTCAGCTCACAGGCCCCATCTATATGGTCATAGGTTTCGTAGGACTGATCACCACAGCATTCTGCGTATGCTGGCATAAAAATGCACTGTTCATTTGCTTTTTTGTTCAAAATAAGTTTCTTTTTTATCCTTTAATATCTAATTTTAGAGTAGGGCAGCTAGCAAAAAACGGCTCCTGTTGTCCATTCAACATTTTGTCAACTCAGGTCTCTACATTCGTACTTACATTTTTCTGCTTTCGTCCCTGCTCTAAGATGCTAACGGGCTCACTGAGGGCTGAGCTCACCAGAAAAGCACTGACGCTGTGTCTTGAAGAGACCGCATACTTTCGTACACTTTTTTTAAATGGGATCCGCGGTGTTAATATTACGAAGCAGGGTGTGTTGCTGTGTGCCTTGTCCACTGTGTTTTGTCCACTGTGTCCCCTGTGTGTCGCACTGTGTCTTGTCCTCCCTTCGTCCGTCGTCTGCCAGCGCTTCAGTGTTCACAATATTACGAACATTTTCGTTTTCCATTATTAGGCTCCCACGCAAACTGACCTTGCTTTATGCCACGAATGGAAGAACATTTCTCTTTGCAAACATCCGTTGCAAAGGCTCTCTGAATGCGACTATATTCTCCTCTGAAATGCGCAGTTGGCTCGGCTCTACGGGTCCATATAAAAACCGCGAAAAAAGAACACCACTCTGACCCCGTCTGAGCTACATGGCGCAAGGATTAGAAATCAGCCGTATAATAGAATCGGCCGCCTATACACGCATACACGCCTTTTCGCAAACTTACATTGAGCAGAAAACGTTTCGTACACAAATGAAACTTACAGGAGTCTGGGTCATACTTGTAGAACACCGTTCCGTCTGGCCAGGTAAGAGCTCTGTCCTTCACGACAGCATAGGTGGTGAATCGCTGTTTCTAGGAGAAATATGAAATGTGATTTTATTTATAAGCCCATAAGAAAAAATAAGTCAAGCTCGGCTACATTGTCTACATAGAGAGGAAAATTTAAAAAAAAATTATGCGTGAGCACTTTAGCTTCTTTCTGCGAAAAAGCCGTGCTCGCTGTGCTTGTGCGTGCGTGCGTGCGTGTGTATGTCCGTGCGCAGGGGTGTGTGTTTAAAGAAGAAGCGTGAAGGCGACAAATGTAAAAACATATTCTATACACGAATAGCGCCAACGTCGATTTTTCACATCATATCGTACGATCGCCTGAGCATTTTTTGTTTTGAAATTTCATTTTCCAGTTCAGCGTTTCACTATACCGCGTAAAGGCGAAAAGTTTTATATTCTTTTTTTTTCTTCCTTGAGACATTCCACTTACAGATAATTTTAGGTAGCGAAGTAGACAGTTTTTTTTTCTTTGCTCTTACCGACACAGTAGATTTTCGTCTCTTGTGAGGAGGAAAGAAGCATTGTTCGAGGCAATATTTTTTTTGCACGCTGGCTCTTCACTCTTGATCATCTTAGATTTCTCCAGAATTTTCCTTTCCCCTCCATCACTGTTAAGCATTTTGTTAAATCCTGTTACCACAGGCTGGGGCGAGTGAAAATGAACATGACATCCGGTAGCTGCGAGAGAATGACACTCAGCATGAACACTGACACAGTTCGCTTTTCTGATACCAGGTGGCAATATGCATACAAAAGAAAAGTTGGTTTCACATGTTGTAGTATGTGTACAAGAACTCTACCTCACACTCCGGCAAAGGCACCCGCTTGTGACTTCTCTTGCCGAAAACACCCCTTACTGCTTGGTCTACCACGATTTTGGTATCTTAGAAAAGAAGATATCAGACGTGCATTGCACACCGTCGGCTTCATCAACTAATACCACTATCGAAGTAATATACACACTCTCTCCCTGTGCATTGTACACCATCGTCTTCATTAAGCAATACTACTGTCGAGGTAATATCGTCGCCAGACATGCCGACGACCCAGCAAATCAAAACTGTGAAGAAACCAGGCTAAACACATGATTTCGCACGTGTACTCTGTTTAACTACGTTAAAACTATACCACTTTTTTACTAGGTGGTTTGCACTTCTGTGATCACCCTTGGCCCTCGGAACTAACTCTTAAAACATTATCTTCATCGCAAAGCAACGAGGTCTTGAACATTTAGCTTATTTCTTTTTTTAAGTTGGGAATGCGAAACCAGCGCTGATATCAGATTGCACTGCTAACATTTTAAATCTAATATTGACTTCCCATCCTGACCTCGTTTCGAACATGACCTATGTGCCCGGCCAAAGTGACCACTTGCTACTCTCGTTGGACTTCAGCATTCTAACCAAGTAAACTGACAAGAAAGCCAAGCGACCGGTAATTGCAACAAAGCTCACTTTAAGGTCATCAATGCAAACCTTTCTTGATTTGGCGATGTCTTTCTAACAGATTTTGAGAGCCGAGCTACTGGAACGAATTAGAGCATTTTCGTTGCTAATATGAATGACCTAACAGAAAAATAAATGCCACTACAGAGCATTACAAGTAATACAAAAGCATGGTTGTACAGCGCACACATAAAGGTTTTCTAACCGAAAAAAATGTTTTTACCGTATCGCAGAGAATATCGACGTGTGTTGCAAAATCAGAAGCTTATCAAGCCGCGAATGGCGCATATATGTATGAGGAGTAGAAAGCGTCAAGACTCATTTTCTTCAGAATACACTGCCAAGCACATTTACAAACGGCTCCCACAGATTTTGGCGCGTCATCAACCGGGATAGAAATCATTTAACCTAACTCTTGGATGGAAACGGTTGAACTCTCTCTGATACTGAATGCCCCCAAATATTCAAGGAAATGTTTTTTTTTGTTTTTATGAGGGTTTAACGTCCCAAAGCCAATTCGACCGCCGCGGCCGGGATCGAACCCGCGTCTTTCGGGCCAGCAGCCGAGCGCCATTACCACTCATCCACCGCGGCGGCTTCCAAGGAAATGTTTTGTAGTAATTTTGTTTTTTGTTCTTACATCTCATTTCTTACTGTACTAACGTCTTCATGTACTTCTGATTGATTATATTTCGTATTAAAAAACCTTCAAAGCTTCAAATCATTAAGCAGTAATGGACGCAACATTCAACGAACCTCAAGAGATAAAAAGACAACAGAAGGACTCAAAACATCACAAAGCCTGGTAGTGGCTTAAAAGGAAGCTGTAATCTTTTTTTTTTGTTAATTCGAGGTGGTTCAAGAATTCTAGTACATGAAGCTTGTAGGTAAAAAGCATGCCAATTAAGTTTGCACTAGCACTTATAATGGTGACGTAATAACCAATTAAAACCGCCACGGTGTACAGGTATCTCCTCACTTCGTTGGAGAAGTGCGGGGAAACTCGTATTGGCATGATTGTTGCTGAAATTTTAGATGTCCGCTGCCTTCGCCCACATTCTGCCGTGCGTCGTCCGATGCAACCAAACAATGCTTCGTGTGCTTTGCCTTCGGCGGCGTTGGTTTATTCTTTGAAGCAACCGTTTCTTCGCTGAAATCTTAGCGCCGCCGTACGAGACGTCATCATTGCGGCCTCTGCCCTTCGCTGTGCACTGCAGAGAAGCCCTAAAGGCAACGCGGCATTATTCGGCGATTACGTCACCATTGCAAATGCTGCACAATAACACTTTGCATGCTTTCACACAATTCACCCCTTTACACTAGTTGAATTATAAAACCTCTTCAGTCGACTTTAATTGACGTTAAGTTCCTGAACACTGCCAACCTTTATTCTTCTACCATTCTGTCCAGAATATTTCAGCAGTCAATCGAGACGTCTGTGCTTGCTGCGGACTGCACGGTCGTAAAGGTGGTTCTGTTACACAAGTCAGGTTGTATAAAATCCCCACTTAATTCCCGGCCCATATCGCTAGCGAACAATCCGTGCAAAATTCTAGAGCACTTCTTATACACAAACACAATTGACTTCCTTGCATATAATTTCTTCACTGGCACTCAACAAGGTTCTCGAAAGTAATTTTCGTGTGAGACTCAGTTATTCGCCTTTGCGCAGAAACTTCACATTCTTGACCGTCGTTCTTGCACAGATTGCACCTCAATATGGACTTCTTTAAAGCCATTGAGAAAGTTCATCATAAAGAACTTTTTTTTTCAAACTTAGCGGGTAATGCCTTCAGCCCAATGTTTTAACATTGTTAGAATATTTTCTTTGTAATCGAACACAACTTGTTGCAGCTAATAACTTTCATTCTCCATCCAGCACCACTTATTCTGGGGTATCCCTAGGGTCTGTCTTAGGGCTACTTTTGTTCCTCATATATGAAAATCAACATAATTCATTATCGTTTATCTTCTAATATTCATTTATTTGCTTATTACTGCATATTATTTCGTAAAATTAACGACTCTAACGATGCTCACACCTTGCGAATAGACATTGACAGAATCTGTGATCAGACTCGTTGCCAAAGAAAATAAACATCACCAAATGTAAACCATTACTTCTCTCACGTGTGTCGACCTACCCCACTTCTTATCACCTTGGTAGTATCACATTAGAAAAGGCGACATCATACCGCTATCTAGGTATCAACATAACAGTACATGCTGAGTCCATAATCAGCCATCGAATTAATTCAAAATAACTCAGCTCGTTTTATCCTTCAAAACTACAGCTGCACCGCCAGCGCAACTTCCATGAAGAACACGCTACAGTTAACATCCCTTTCTTCCCATCGAAAGTACGCTCGTCTTTGTTTATTTCGCAGGATTCTTTGTTTATTTCACCGCTTAAAAAATACAACATTTCTTCTCATGCTAGTGTGATTATGGTTCATGGGGGTTTAACGTTCAAAATCGACTCAGGCTATGAAGGACGCCGCAGTGAAGGGCTCGGGAATTTTCGACCGCCTGGGGCTCTTTAACTTGCACTGACATGGCAGAGTACATGGACCTCTAGAATTTCGCCCCTATTGAATTTCGACCGCCGCGGCCGGGATCGAACTCGTGTCTTTCGGGTAAGCAGCCGAGCACCATAACCACTGAGCCACCGCGGCGGCTAAAATATGTATAATTAGGATGGTAAGCACAATGTACATAAGCCGCCGCGGTGGCTGAGTGGTTATGGCGCTCGGCTGCTGGCCCGAAAGACGCAGGTTCGAACCCGGCCGCGGTGGTGGAATTTCAATGGAGGCTAAATTCTAGAGGACCGTGTACTGTGCGATGTCAGTGCACGTGAAAGAACCCCAGGTGGTCGAAATTTCCGGAGTCCTTCACTACGGCGTCCCTCACAGCCTGAGTCGCTTTGGGACGTTAGACCCCCATAAACCACACCAAACCACAGTGTACATAAGCTCTGTATTAGACAACCACTCTTTTCTTCAATTAATTCTAACTTGAGGACGATAAATAAATAAATAAATAAATAAATAAATAAATAAATAAATAAATAAATAAATGAGAATATTATTCACGCGTGAACAGGTGGCAGAGACTCTTAAAAGTGCTTACGTGGGCGAATACGTAAACCCGCCCGACAAACTTTGTGAACGCATTCGCCGCGCGCTGCGGTGTGATGTAACCCGATGCCAAGCATGCAACCCGCACTTCTTTGTCTACATGAATGTATGTTTCTGCCGCTGCGACGCCGTCACACCCCTTCTGATCTGCTCACTAACTTCGTGAAGGCAGTAGCCGCCGTACCGCGGCTCGCACTCCGCCCTAAGGATAAGACGTGATAGCTCATGGGTTAATTCCCATATACGCAGAATGGCTCTTTCTCTATTCAACATTCACAGATCCCTGGGAGTCCTAATACCGCTCCTGGCGCAGTGGCGCAGCGGTTAAGTGGTGCGCCACAGCCCTGCAGGATGGCAGGTGCTGCCACTGGTGGGACTTGTTTGATCCAGGTTGTTTTTCCGGAGCAGCCTCGCGCGGTCAATCATCAATTCAACTGCCACCTGCCACGGTGCCAAGTTTGTTCACTATCCGATGGGCAGGTGGTGATCACGCCGCAATATTACATGACCTTGGTGGCCCACTTAGGTTGCGTCTCTGGGAATTTTTCATAGATTTTCAGCTCACGATCACGGCCGGATTTTATGTGACGCTATTGCGTTAAAAAGTAAATAGAACGGCCGATCCACCGTTCTGTTATGCCGCGACAACAGCTTTCATTAAAGCGTACCGGTAAGTTCCAGAGCACTGGCATTCACAAAAACATACGTTCTCGTAACAAGAAATTAGGGGCACACTTAAGCTCAGTCTTTAAGGGTAGACGATGCGAGAGCGTTAGCGGCTCCCTTCAGCAGTTCCTCTTCCCGCACAGTCACGTTTCTTTGCCCACAATCATACATTTATATCAATTATCACAACACAGTTTCCACATTCTTGTCATTCAACTCTTCCATAATCCAAGTTACGCAAATAATCTCGCTTTAATTAGTGATTCACTAATACGTACGTCTCTAGTTCTCTCAAGTAATTACTCCATTACTAAGCTGCCAGTTAATCCAAAACCATACGCACACATCACCCGTTTGGCCTTCGCTTATATACCAACACGGTACTGTGCCCGGCAGTGCTGCAATATTTTATTCCAGCCTTTAACGGGGAGTGCCCGCATTGTGGTTGTGCGTTCTCGGACTTGTACCACATGGTGTGGGCATGCCCCTCTAACCCTGCTTACCCTCCTTTCCCGTCACCTACCCGAGAGAGCTGGGAGGCTGCCCTGCTCGGCTGCCGTAGGTTCGAGAGCCATAGAGCCCTCGTCGCTAGGGCCCGAGCTGCCGCGGAAGCCACCGGGGTCCCGGACTAGGGACCTCTCCTAGGATTTGTAAGGGGCTGGCTCTTAAGGCCAGTCCCCACTCTCTTCTGTAAAGAGTCTTGAATAAATGTTTCCACCTCCCCCGTTGTACCTCAGCCAAAACAACGGGTCTATTGGCCTAGCCAGTAGTTGACCTGGCTGGCGGCCCAAGGGTTTGAGTCTAAAGTAGAATTTATTCAAACTTTTCTTTAGGTAAAGTCAACTACTTAATAAAATTAAGTCATATGAGACATGCACCGACCTTTAATTTAAAAGTCTTTTAAATTATTTTCATTCCAGACGCACACGCAGACGTCACCCGTGACGGGGGTTTCGGGACACATCACCGCCGCCGAAGTGACGACGGGTGGATCTTTCGATATGAGAAGGCCAGGTTTTCTGCTGAACGGGAGTTTAAGGCTGTCTCGCTAAAAAAGGAGCGCATACTGTTGCAGGATAGGACAGTTAGCCCGCAGTTAGCCCAGTACATCTGATGGCTTCATGAGAGTTTGAGATAGTTTTTCGCTACAGGTGAGGTTAGCCACATGTTTGAATGCAACTCCGGCCTACGGCCATCTTGGAGACGTCGCGGAAGCCGAGAACGTGCGAGAAGTGCGCAGTGCAGCCATTGTGCCTGATTCCTTAAGGCCAATCTTCAAGTGTCGCGCCTTAGCTGCTTAGGCGGCTACACTTCTCAAAAGGTGGTGGGGCAATCGGTACTTGGGCCGTTAACTGTCCCGAGGTTATCTATTTGACCACGTCAATAGAAAGGCCTCTGCAAGAACCACTCGAGAGCTCGATCTGAGCAAGCCGTAGGGGCCATGGAAATAACATCCTCTGTATGATGTCGGTGTCATCGCGGTTAAGCCTGTTGACCTTTCCATATGCGAGAATTTTTAGGCACTCTCAAAATTATCTAAGACCTCCTCTAAAAACATCGAAGCGGCCCCCTTTAACACATCAGCTAAAGCCTCCCATTTCTTCAAAACCACGTGGAGGTAAATAGCACCGCTATACGAGCACTGTCAGACACTCCTAGGTCTCAAGCGCTGACCACATGTGCAAGGCACGCATCTTTTAGGCTTAGGCTCCAGGGGAACAAGTGTTAACGCAAATCGCCAAAACCCTCCTAGCACGGATAGTCTTTTTTTTGCCCAGACACCGAGGTGGGAACCGAAATAGGAATTGAATTGGTGCAAACAGCACTCTAAACGCGGCTAATGGCTGCAGGCGCTATATTACAGGATAGCACTCTCGCGTGGATTGTGGTCCGTATTCGAACGCAGGAATGAAAATTTTGTTCTTAGAGTGCGTTACATAGGGGTACTTAACTGGACACATTTTTCAGCTGATAGAATCACTAGGATGTCCCTCAATTCTACACTTGGCTTTAAACACATAGCCCCGTGAAATTTCAGCAGTGATGCTATATGCCGTAACCTAAACTTCTCTAAATTAGACCACAAAATCTCTATTTGAGGCCCTTTACCCTCCAGTAGCCTTAAAACTCCTTCAATTTGAGAAAGCTAGACAACTTTGGTTCTTAAATTCTCTGAAACGCCGCAAAAAATTTCATCTTTCGGGAATTTTCGCCTCCGAAGTTCTCTCCAAATAAAAAAAAAATTCCTGAATGGAACATCTCCGAATGCCATCCCTTTCTCGTAGAAACGGCTCAATAAAGTACGCATAGCACAGTTTGGCATAGTCGGCTTGGATTATATGTAATGAAACTACATATGGGTCGCAGAGGTTCAGGTGGAGAGAAGAGAGATTCAGAAACTTGATGGGATATTGTGGCCACCACTGGTTCAGGATAGGGCGGACAAAGAGCTTTCCCAGAACAATGGGAGTGCCTAACCTCATGGATGATGACGATGATGTAGCTTCTGAAGAGTAACAAAACTTTCGAGTATTTCAAGAAAAAGCATACTCTGACAGCGTACTTCATACGCGCCTGCTGTATCAAATTGTGCTTTTTATTTCTTTGTAAAAAAAAAAGAAATGCCGAAATCTTTTGTTTTCATTGAAAGGAAACGAATAAATTGAGAAGCTTTCAAGACCACGGTTGGAAGCCCTAATTAAAGGGGCCGCTGGTAAGCGCCTTCAGAGGCGAGTACAGTCTGCGAATACTGCCTTTATGGTCTTCTGATGCAGTTGACAATGAGGGCAGCATAGGTAGACTGTGTTTCCCTTTTTAATCATCTACAGCATGGGCTGTGCTTTTTACAAAAAACTTGATCACCACGAGTGCTTATAAGTTTACATAATTGACTTTTCAAACATATGAAATACGTGACGTAGGTGGTCACCATGACGGAATTATCTGCACTGGAAAGGAAGCAGAAAGTTCGGAAAATGAAAGCGAATCAGACGTGTTCATTCCAGCCAAGCGACCTAGGAAATACAGAGCAGAATTAAGCATGATTGTCTCCGGTGTCATTATCGGTAGCTACTCCAGCTCTACGCAAGCGAGAATGCCGGCGGCCTTTGCATGTCTGACGGAAAGATGTAGGTTTCTTGGCCAAATGTCTAGAACGACGTCGCTGCGTGGTTCGACCTTGTCCATTAGAAAACAGCGCTTGCGCGAAACACTTGGCATGTTTCGAAAGATGAATCTAGGTAATTGAAGCACAGCTTACTGACAATCGAATGCTTCGCTTATATTTAGGTGTTGGAGTCTTCGGTTTAAACAGAAAAACAAAGATAAACGCACGCCTAGTTCATATTTTGAAATTCGGTTTTAACCGAAAAAGGTCAGTATGACTTTCATGCCTGTCACAACAGGCCATTCAGTGCAGTTATAGTAGGTCAAAGCAGAAAACTAAGAAAGTGCTGGAACTGGGAACGTGGTGAGACAAAGACATCTTAATTTAGTGCGGTGACTGTAAGTTATGAAGCATTGATCCGTGAACTCAGACATGCCACTGCAGATAGGATAGCTAGACCACTTAGCTAAGCACTACTGGCTAACGTAGCGCAGTCTGTTCAGACTTATTATCACCGACTTGGAGCCGCCGCTTCGTTAAGCAGGTTTTTCTACTACATGCACTGAAAACTTTTGCCACCGTGACCAGCAACCGTCGGTGCGCTACTATGCACAAACGGCTTCCGCAACGGTTAAGCAGCAGTTCCATGGCTGCCTTCATCACGCGGAGCATATAGGTGCGCCGTGCTCTCGTTTAGCCACAAGTGCAACCTGAATGTGACAATCAAGTTTTTACAGCCAAACATCCACTTACGTTTGTTGCACTGCCTAAAAATTTAACTTCGGCACTTTCACTTTTTGTTACGTCTGTACAACTTTCTTCAGCAAAGACCGTTCTTAAGATGCCCTTTTATGTGGTAAATACTGCTACATGAGCGGGTGATTTAAAAAAAAAGTTTAAACTCTTAGTAAGTTTTGACGTGCAGTTTACAGTACATATATTTCACCGCTAAAAACAGAAAATTCCTATGTAGAAAATAATATTCTCCGAAAAAAAAAAGCTGAAAGTGGCGTTCTGACATAAACACCGAAAAAAGTCCGCCGAACTAAAAAAAAAAACGAAAAATCCAACCCCCTACTTATATCTTACTGAAAACCTAGGCAATACAGGGTAACTAAGGCTGCATGACAATGGCTCGACTTCACAGGTGGGGAATCGCGCAAGAAGATTTTCATTGAATGTTAGGCTGTTGGTAGTAGGAGGTAGATGATACACGAGACGACATGCAATTACTGAGCTCCCTGATCAGGCATGACAAGATGGCGGTCACCAATATGCAACTGGTTTTACTTCCCTCTCTCTAATAATTTATTTTTTAGCCCTTGGCTCAAGTTATATGCGACACCCGGTGTATATATATAAAGGAAGCCAACAGTCACCGAAACCGGGATGCATAGGGGAATGTTTCTAGTTTTTTTTTTTGTAGTGTCAATGTATAGTAGAATAATATTTCAATCAATCTGTCGCTTAAAGAAAATTACTTATAAAGCAGCAGAAATAACATCCATGCCTCCGATGGGATCCGAACCCGCAACCTGCGAATATCGCGTCCGGTGCTCTACCAAATGAGCTACGGCAACGGCTGTCCAATCTGCTGCTTTCCTGGGTATTTAAGTTTTGCGGGTAAGCGAACCTTGAGAGTGTTCGCCAGCGCCAACCTCGTCCATAGCGGTGGACGTAGCACGTCCTGTAATACCGCTAGTGTGACGTGGAACGACGTGACGTGGCTATGGACGAAGGTGGCGCTGGTGAACACTCTCAAGGTTCGCTTACACGCAAAACATAAATACCCAGAAAAGCAGCAGTTAGGACAGCCGTCGCCGTAGCGGAGTTGGTAGAGCACCGGACGCGATATTCGGAGGTCGTGGGTTCGGATCCCACCGGCGGCATGGTTTGTTTTTTCTGCTGCTTTTTTAAGTAATTTTCTTCAAGCGGCAGATTGATCGAAATATTATTCTACCATAGATCGACACTACAAATTTAAAAAATAGAAACATTCCTCTATACATCTTGGTTTCGGTCACTATAGGCTTCCTTTATATGTTTGTCAAACGAGTTCCTCAATTCATTTGCTGTGTATGTAGGTCAGTTTTGTCCTTTCGAGTTCTTCATGTTTCACAACCAATGCGTATGTCACAGCATATGCATGTAAGTTGTATGTCATAACAAAAATTCAGTGCAAGGCTAGGCTGCTCTCATGATGCCTCAAGATGAAAGTCCTACTTCAAGGTGTCCGCCAGCTCTTTGGTCTCCTGACACCTTCTACAGGACACGGAAATCGCACTTCGATGGCTGTCAAATCCGATCTCTCGTGCAGACAGGACCTGTCTGCACAGGAGATCTCCCAACCAAGAAGATGCCGGTTAAACAATCGGAAAGGAGAACTTAACACCTTGAACTTTTCTCGATCTCGTGTGTTGCTGTTGCGTCATTGCGCGTATAGTAAATTTGACAGACAAAAGAGAAAAAATTCTTTCACAGACAATAAACGCAACCAATGTGCTCTATCAGGTTTTTCAAAATTATTGGGTCGTGACGCCCCCGTTTACGGTGTTCTGCTCGACAATTAAGCTGTTCGTAGTGTAAACTTTGACCATCGTTTCCTCACGTGTGTTTTTAATGCAAAAGCGTTATATTGACGCCAGCGCTCGTGCAGACGAACGCGCCTATGAAGAAGAAGAGAAAGAAGTGTTGTAGGAGCGCTTGTCCAGGGCTACGCCGCTGCTGACTCTGGGCCGCCTAACGCCAACTTGGCATCTGGTGGAGGTGCTGGGATGTCGTTATAGTACCGTACGCCCGCTTCAAACGGCAGTTCAAGCCCTGGACAAATACCAAAGGTAGACACGCCAGTCCACGATGGAAGTCGCCGATTGCAAGGCCTACTTCGCGAATTTGGACTACGCCTTGCTTCTAATCCACCACGAATGGCTGCTACAATGAATCCTCCAGCTACAGTTCTACCGGTCCTACTCCACCACCAGCGAGAGCCAACTTATTTCCACGGCAAACCCAACGAGGATGCCGAAGACTGGCTGGACCAGTACGACCGGGTGACCATCTACAATGGCTGGGGCGCTGACTGCAAGATGCTTCATTTTTATTTCGCCCTCGAAGACTACGGGAGGACCTGGTTTATAAACAATGAATCTGGCCTTCGAACGTAGGATACGTTCAAAACCGAATTCCTCTAAGTATTCAAGGACAGCACGCTACGCATGGCGAAGGCTGACCTGCTTTTGTGGCCCGAAATTAACTCCCCAACGAGAGTGTGATGGTGAATGTCGAAGAAATGAAGAAACTCTTCCGACATGCGGACCAAAGCATGTCGGATAAGAGGAAGGTGAGATTCCTGATGAAAGGGGTTAAGGAGCCGTCGTTCGCCGGCCTGGTTCGAAGTCCTCTATTGACTGTAACTGGCTTCGTAAAGGAGCCGAGCTCCATCGAAAAGTCTCTTGACGTGAGGGCCCGACAGTACGACCGCACAACTGCATCGATGCACGCGGCCACTGTGGAGGCAGCCACGATTAATTAGGCAGAATCTCTACGTGAGATCATTCGATCCATCGTGCGAGAAGTACTGGCGAAGCTCTTTCCGGCTTAGGTACAGCCTCAGTTGCCACACTTTCTGATGTTGTTCGCGAGGAAGTTCAACAAGCTTTAAGTACGAGCACACCACTACCTCTCATAGGCCCGGTACAGCCACAGCACCCTAATCTCAGCTACGCCGCCGTCACACGTCGTTTGATTCCGTCCCATTCGAACCCCCGTTACGACGCACCTGCCTCCGCCGCTCCACGGAGTCAACCTCTCCAGCCGAATTCTCCACAGCACCAAGGACGACACAGAACGGATATCTGGAAAGCGCCAAACAATCAGCCGCGGTGCTACCATTGCGGTGAGGCTGGACGTGTCTAGCGCCGTTGCCCATACAAGGAGATGGGCCTTCGAGGATTCCCCGTCGGCTGTCCCAATACGACGTGTGGATAACGACCGCAGGAGACCGCGGATTACATCTCGCAAGCTGACTCAGTACAGCGCCGCTTCTCTCGATCACCATCTCCGTGTCGCTACAGTTCCCCAGGACGAGACCAGTCTCGGAGTCCCCGTAGGGGAACTAGATGCAGCCGCCTCTGGATTTGCGGCTGCTCAACGACAAAATGTTCAAGATCCTCCATCGCAGCAAGACAGTTCACACACAACGCCGAATTCCGTAGCCGTGCCGACGACTCATCAGCCAAAGTGCCTCTGTGACCCCTCCGTGGCCACGGCGCTTTTCGTCGATGTCGATCTCCTTCGACACACTGCAGCCGAGGGCGAATGCCTCGACATCCCGAAAGTAAGACGCTAGCAACAACCGACTTAGAGATTTCGGTCGATGGCGCCGATGTAACCGCGCTGGTGGATACTGGCGCCGATTATTCTGTGCTCAGTGGAAAATTTGAGGCGGCACTGAAAAAGGTCACAACCGCTTGGGACGACCCACAGATGCGTACCGCAAGGGGACATTTGATCACGCCGACGGGAACATGCACGTGGCGGGTAACCGTGCAAGGCCAAACATTTCTGGCAACGTTAGTAGTGCTAGCCGAGTGCTCTCGGGACGTCATACTCGGCATGGACTTTCTGACTGAAAACGGTGCCGTCATTGATCTGCAATCGCAGTCCGTCAAGTTCTCGACCGAGAAGTCCATATTCGTCGATAGTGTTCTCCCAGCGGCGCTGCACATCCTAGACGAACACGTGACCATGCCCCCACGTTTCAGTGTAATGGTAACCGTCGGCTCAAAGAGCATACGGCAAAATGAGGGTGTCGTGGAAAGCAAACAGTTGTTGCTTCTGGACAGAGGAGTTTCAGTCGCCATGACGGTTGTCTTCTTTGATGATAGCAAGGTCAACGTTCTTCTCACAAATTTCAGCAACGAACACCAACACCTTAACAAGGGGACGACTGTGGCGTATATTGACGCTTTTAGTGAAACTAGGTCTGTGCACATTTTAACGACTGCTTCAACGACTGAGCCTGATAGACCTGCGGGTGTTCAGTACGACATTAACCCAACCCTGCCGCTCGAGCAGGGAGACAAAGTGCGGGAACTGCTCGACCGCTACCGTGGTGCCTTCGCGCTATCGCCACGCGTCGGGCGAACGCATCTTGCGAAACAACGCATTAGTAGAGATGAAATTGTCCCACCACTCCGGCAGTCACCTTATCGAGTGTTCACTAAAGAACGTGAGGCTAACAGCACACAAGTGAAAAAAAAAATGCTCGCCTACGACGTTTTTCGCCCTTCTAGGAGCCTGTGGGCGGCATCTGTCGTGCTTGTGAAGAAGGACGGCACCTTACGATTCTGTGTTGACTACTGTCGGTGAAACAATATGACTGAAAAGGATGTGCAACTACTACCCAGTATTAACGACGGCTTGGATCGCATACGCAACACCAGATATTTCTCCTCCATGGACCTGAAGTCTGGATATCGGCAAATTGAGCTAGACGAGAGGGACCGAGAAAAAACGGCATTCATCACTCTAGACAGCTTGTACGAGTTTCAGGTGATGCCATTTGGTTTTTGTGCGGCACCTGAGACCTTCCAAATGCTCATGGATACCGTTCTTGTAGATTTTAAGTGGCAAACTTGTCTGGTCTATCTGGAAGACGTCATCGCTTTTGCCCCGTCTTTTGAGAAGCACCTGCATCGCTTCGAGGAGGTATTGTAGGCCATAACGTCATCAGGCCTCACGCTAAAAGCTGAAAAATGTCATTCTGCATAAGAAGAACTAGTTTTTAGTCCATGTTGTGAACCAAGAAGGAGTCCTTCTGGATCCCGAGAAAACATCTGCCATTGCGAATTTTCCACCGCCGCGTGACAAGAAGGAAGTTCGTTGATTCCTCAGACTATGCGCGTATTGCCGCTGCTTCGTGGAGAATTTCTCTCAAATTGCCTCGCCCCTTACTGATCTGACAAAGGCGCATGTACCGTTCGAGTGAGAACTAGCACAGCAGATGGCGTTTCAAGAGCTTCAACGCCGCCAGCAGTCACCCCCCCCCCCCTCGTGCTGGCCCACTTTGATGAACATGCAGACTCAAAGGTCCACACCGATGCAAGCAACGTTAGTTTGGGCGCTGTCCTGATTCAAGTTCGGCGGGACCAACCACGTGTCATCGCCTATGCGAGCCGCGCATTATCGAAGACAGAAGCCAACTACCCTGTCTGTGAAAGAGAATGCCTCGCCATCGTGTGGGCAGTTTCGAAGTTCAGACCATACCTTTATGGCCGCTCTTTCAAAGTGACCGCACTATGCTGGCTGACCAAGCTCAAGGATCCCTCCAGGCGCCTCGCACGATGGAGCCTTCGACTCCAAGAGTTCGATATCACCGTCATTTACAAATCCGGTCACACACACGCAGATGTCGACTGCTTATCTCGTGCTCCCGGGCAAGCAGCTCCGGACGACGCTACTGACGACGATGTCTCTTTACATGCAATACATACCGATTATTTCGCCGAGCATCGACGCGCCGACCCCGATCTCCGCGACGTCATTCGTTATCTTGAAGTTGCCAACAGGAGAGTTTCTAAAGCCTTCAGGGGCGCTTTGTCGTCTCTCTGCATACAAAACGTTGTTCTTTTCAAGAAGAATTTCGCTGCCAACGGTAGGCAATACTTGCTGGTCGTCCATGTGAACCTACGCGAATAAATTCTTCACGCCTGCCATGACGAACCAGCTTCCGCCCATCTTGGTATTACTAGAACACAAACCAGAATTCAAGACAAGTACTACTGGCCTCGCCTGTGTCCTGACATTGAGCATTACGTCCGCACTTGCCGGGATAGCCAGAGGCCACAAAGTTCGCTTCATGAAGCCAGCCGGATTCTTCAAGCCCAATGAGTCGCTTTCCAAGCGTTTCAACAAGTCGACATAGATCTGATCGGACCCTTTCCTACATCAGGCTCCGGAAAAAGGTCGCTAATAGCAGCCACTGATTATCTCACAGGTTATGTGGAGACAGCATGTCTTCAAAGTAGCACCGCCATTGAAGTAACCCTGTTCTTTGTTCATCAAATCGTTTTAACATCATAGTGCTCCACAAGTTTGGTTACGGACAGAGGGGCTGCCTTTTCCTCTGAGCTCCTGCACCATATTCTAATATTCAGTCACACTGGTCACCGTAGGACGACTTCTGATCATTCCCAAACTAACGAACTGACGGAACGTCTCAACGAGACGCTTGCAGATATGGTTTCAATGTACGTGTACGTGAAACATAAAACCTGTACGACGTCCTACCCTACGTCACGTTCGCATACAATACAGCCGTACAGGAAACAACCAACATGGCACCGTTTGACCTAGTTTATGGACGTCAGGTGACAACAATCGATGCCATGCCGCCTCATGTCGACAATCATCCAGATGACGACGTTGCATCTTTCTTACAACGCGCCGAAGCTGCCCGCCAACTCGCACGGGTTCGAATTCAGGACGAACAGGGCCAGGACGCGCAACGCTACAATCTACGCAGACTGCATGTGGAATATCACCCAGGTGACCTGTCTGGGTTTGGACATCTATCAGACGACGCGGACTGAGTGAAAAGCTCTTGCGCGGCTATTTGGGTCCTTACCGAATTGTGCGACGCCTTGCAGCCCTGAATTATGATGATCCATAACAGCGCAACCGACGGAAGGAAGAAAGGCCTCAGACGTTGCTTGCATATACCCACTACGGGGGAGTGGCCAAGACACAGCCGGTTAATTGCTGGATACAGGAAAGTTTTGAGAGGAAAAGGAATGGTAGTAGGATGTAGCCTGATAGATTGGAAGACGGAAGGACAGGGGTCCTGTTAACTTGGAGATCGAAGACGGGAAAATGACTTAATGTACATAATAGTACACAACGTATATAATGTTTCAATGTCGTACTGACTGAGAGCGGGAAGAAGAAATTAGAATGGGAAGCGCTGCGTTTCTTGAAGAAAATTTTGCACAGCAGAGCGCACACACCTGTCGCTTCGTCCAAGCAAAGAAGCGCCAATGGAAAGAACAACCGCGGAGGACACAGGCAAGCCCAGTTGATGAAATGGAATTTGCAAAAGTCGCTTCCTCAAATGAGAGAAGCGGCGGCAGAACAGCAGGAAGTGATCTATTGTCTCAGGTTCGGCACAAAAAGGGCACAGTGGGGAAGCCGCCAGGCCAGATCTGTGAAGGTAGAAATTTAGAAGGGGAACCCGGCAACGCAAGCGCGTGAAAGAGACCTCTAGTCTGCGTGAGCGCCAGTCTTTGCTACTCCAAGGATGCAGAAGATGCTGATATTCGGGAGATGATGTAAGAGCCGAGGCAGCAAATTCCTGAAATATTTTGTAGCTGCGAAACCTCACCGCAGCTGTATATGCACACGATGGTAGGACAGCAACAATTGGGCCGCTGAGAGAGGCTCTTGCTAAGGAATCTGCAACCTCATTTAAGTCAAAAGAGCTACAACTGGGGCTAGTTGGAAATGCATCCTTGAAGGTATTGGTGAGCGCGGTATTGGTGTTCGTCCCTTTCCGTATTTTAGTAGCGCTCACCAATACCTTCAAGGACTCATTTAAGTGAAAACCCATGTGACCTGGTACCCAAAGCAACCTTACCGAATTTAGATGGAGCGGAATCAGGAACTTAAAGAGGCGTGATGCCCGAGACTCAGTGGGTGAGGATAAGGAAGAGCAAATGGAAAGAGAGTCTGTCATAACCACAACCTGGGAAACGGTAGTTTCTAATTTTCGTAAGGCTAAGATTACTGCTAATAATTCAGCCAGAAAAATGGGAGTGAAGTCAGGAAGACGGAGAGAAAAAGACCAATCCAGTGAAGGCGAAAAAATTCCCACACCTGCCTTCTCGCGATCCTGCGAGGCATCAGTAGCAATAAGAACATGAGAGGTAAAGGACCTTAGGTGGTCCTGCAACAGACCCTGAAGAAGCGGGAAGGACTGCAGCTTTGCATTCGATGGGAAAATGCCATCGAATTCAATCTGGGCAGATGAGTTGTTATACAATTGGCGGATATCTGTGAAATGAATATTTATGGGATCAAGGAGGGACTGCACGTAACATATCTGCGTAACATATACGGGGCAGAGAAGAGAAGACACAACACAGAGCACTGACTCACAACTTCTTTCTTCTCTGCCCCGTCTGTCGCGCTGTTATGGATCATCGTAAGCACCAACTAGCCCAACAAAAGTATTGCCTGAATTATGAAGTCGTCCCTCATGAGACTCAACAATATCGACGCCACTACCGGCCCGAGGTAGTCCACGTAATTTTACTGAAGTCCTACTACGCAAGGACACCCTAACTCTTCTCGATACCCCCTGCTTTCGTTTCATCATCGGGTCGATGCTTTCGCAGGGTGGGGCTAATGACGCCAACGCTCGTGAAGACGAACGCGCCTACCAAGAAGAAGAGAAAGAAGTGTTGTAGAAGCACTCCTCCATGGCTACGCCGCTGCTGACTCTCGGCCGCAGCACAATAAACCTCGCTCCAGGCTGCCAGGCTCTTCTGCTGGGTTTTGGTATTGTCGTATTCATCACCTTTCTTTCGGGCGGCGCGAGCAGATCAGCTTCCCTGGCCACATGCATTAGCGCAGTACGCCATCACCGCAGTGAAACACCCCGCTGCTTGCTCGTTTTCTTTTTGCGCTGGTTTATCAAATATCATGGAAGACCAACTAGCCCAACAGCATGTCGTACTAACAAAAGGCATTGCCTTCTTGGATGCAGGGTACAGTGCGAATTCGTGAAACGTGCTTACATATTTTTAGGTTCTCTTTTGCTTGCATACGGTTTAGTTTTTGTTTTTGCTTTCGACATGTATGATTTCACACCATCAGCCTGATAACCGCTTATGTTGTCCCCCCTGCCTTTGTTTGTACCTTCATAAACCCTCTAAGCGCCAATAAAGCGTTCAGTGGAAGCTAGCTCTTGTGTTCTCTTGTTCTTTCTTTTGCGCTATGGAACCTCGTGGGTTTTAGTAGGCTGGTAAAGCTTATAAACACCTTTCGGACGGACTGTGAACGTCTTTGCGGAGTTATAAGTAGATTTCAGGCGGGGTGCGCGGTCGTAAGAGGCCATCATGTGCTTTGAAACGCCTCTCGGACTCTGTGCGCTTCGCTTTGCGAGTTTTTAGGAAGTAGTAAGGAAACGCTCAAAAGGAATGCGTCTTTAAATGGGTGGATACCTGGAGCATATCGTGTGAGAAGTGATTAGGGAAAGCATGAAGGGGTGGAAATTTAAAATAAAGATGGCTATGGATGCAATTGCCGAGTTTCTTGACATATGCAGCATATATTTTAACCGTATAGTCAGTTTTTGCAACACAAAGAACAAATTAATACAACGAAACATCATTTTGCTCTGCTGTTGGAAGTGGTCTTTATTTCCGGTACATGCCTTTCTTGTGCTGTAAGTACAACAATTGATCGACTTCAAGAGAGTTTTCAAATAACAACCTGAAAAAAGCCTGCGATCCTCCTGGTTTGGCGCCTGCGTATTTTGAGCTGCCCATAAATTTCAAACGGATGCGCAAGTTCGCAAGAAGTGCAAAAAAGTGGATCTGGGATGTCTTCATGTTTGCTGAGAATAAGGTTTGGAAAAGATATGTTAGCAGGAGCGTTCCCGTGTATCCCGCCCCTCTAGGCTACAAAGTTTGAACGGCTTTATCTATGGGATTCCAGTCTACCTTCGGTTATACATAGATGTTCCTCTCGACGCACTTTCGTGAATGTATTTTTATCTTATACAATTTATGCCCCACTTTTTTCCCCCTGCCTTCTGAAGAACCGCTCAGATTACAGATCCTAATCGCCTTTTAAATCTTCTTGCCCGCATGCTTCTTTCCGACTTCTGCGTTATTTTTCTAACGCAAGGCAAAACACGATACACTTTCCCAGTCACATGGACACTGGATGGCGCTGAAAACGTGATTCGCAACTAATCACGCTGCTCTTTTTTTTCCCAAAGAGACGTATATCCTACAATTTTAGATCATATGAGCACGCGTCTTAAGGAAGCTGTAGCTGGGTTCAGGAAGTTTGAAAACGGATAGGATAGTACTAAAACCCCCGCTTACGTTGTTGCGAAACCGAAACCGAAACAAGACCGCTACAAGTCGGAAGGCAAGACAAGCCAAGCATGCTGGGAAAGAGAAACCACCGAGCGCCGAGGGGCAGTGGTGTGATCTCGAAAAAAACGGTTGTCGTTTGTACTCGCTCAACGAAGTTGTCTATTATTAACGAAAGCGACATAAATATAAACTGGTGCCGAAACCCGGGATATACCCCGAGACCGAACGAAGGCGACTACCTGGAGGCGACGGCGAGGAATAACGAAGAAAAAGCCAGTTTCTACTCTGAAGCCACGGCCCAGTGCTACCGAGTGCAGTGACATGGAGAGACACAAAGCGAATAGATCAGATTTCTAGTCACAGGTGACTCGACGCATTACGGATATTGACTCCTGCATGACAAGCCGCATGGACAAAGAAAAAGAACTGTGTTTCCTTGCCAAGAATGAGCTCTCTGCAGACCCGACTAAACTAAGCTAACGCCGCTGTCGAGGAGCAACTGCCAGCGGAAGAAGCGGAGCAGGACTATACCCAAACATTCGAGTATGACGACAAGATCGCTACATACATCGCGAAGCTCCAAGCTGAGATAACAGAAATTCAAGGCAAGAGGCAGCCGAAAGAAGAGCCATCACCAAGCAACGACGCAGGCGCGGCAACCCTTACCTGCCGGGTGAAGCTTCCAAAATTAGAGCTCGTAAAATTGGACGGCAAAAATGTGCCCTGGTAAGAATTTCGGAAACAGTGCGAGCAAATGATTCACAAGAACGATCGGCTGAAGACCTTGGACAAGTTCAGGTATTTAATATCGGTTGTGATTGGCGCAGGAGTAAGAACGATCAAGGGCCTTCCCCCCACATCGCAGTGCTATGGCGACGCCATCTTGCTGCTGAAAAAGGTTCGGCGGTGAAGACGCCATCGTACAAGCGCACATGCGGAAGCTCTTGGACCTCGAACCTGTGCGAAGCGCCGAAGACATACGGTCCCTCCGACAGTTATACGATACCCTCGTCTCTCACCTCCGTGGCCTGGAGGCGTTCGGCCAGAACCAAGAGGCTTACGGCACGTTGCTCTACCCCGTCGTACATCGTACACTGCCGAAAGGAATATTGCTCGAGTTCCACCGAGCCGTGGCGAGGGAGGAAATCTCGGAAACGTCAACACAGAACGCGGAACGAACTGCATCTCCACTGCGAAGCGACGACGCTCTGGGACACCTAAAAGAAATAGCTGTAAAAGGTACTCTGCCTTTATTCTCGAATTTAAATGACTTTTTGAGGATTGAAGTGCAAAGCCGCGAGAACCTGGTTGCTCAGCAACGTAATAGCAAGAAGCACCAGGTATCAATGCTGAAGACGTTAAACCAAACTGGGAATTACAAGAGCAGCACTATAACGAAATTTAACTCCTCAGCAGCTGTACTACAACAATCAGCAAGAACAGATCATTGTTTCCTCTGCAAGGAGAATAACCACGAAAACAACGCCTGCCGTGCTGACATTTCATTAGAAGAAAAGAAGAAAATACTCCGTTCGGTAAGACACTGCTTCCGCTGCACGAAGCCAAATCACCGTTCAAACGAGTGCAGAAGCAGCATTAAATGCGGTAACTGTGCAGGGTGGCATGCGACGACAATGTGCGATCCAGAATTTACCATCTAAACGTCAAGGCGAATGCAACCGATGTGACAACAGTCGCAGTGAATATGCAATCTACAGTGAAACAAACTCGCAAACGAGAAGTACTGCTACAAACGGCAACGGCGTTGTGTGCCGGTGAAACGAAAGCGGTATACTTATGTGCTCTCTTTGACGGTGGTAGCCAACGTTCATTCATTACGAAGCGATCATCAGAAAAACTCGGGTGTCGAGTTCTTGGAACAGAAACTTTGTGGGTTGGCGTGTTTGGAGGACACCAATCAGAGCGAGACTTCAGCAGAGTGCTGGTCTCGCTAACCGCGCAAAACAAAAAGATCCAACAGATCGAAGTCCTTGAGACAACATAATATGTGAACAAATAATCCTGATTTCTGAACACAGGATCAAGGAACTACTTGTACCTTTATCTTCAGCCGACAGGACCTGCGATAACGAGAGAGGTAACATCGGCCTCCTCATCGGCTCAGAGCATTACTGGGAACTTGTAACTTGAAGAAGCAAGCCGCTAGATGGAAAACTCCGAGCAGTCGACGCTGCCTTTTGTTGGTGCATTCAAGAACCAGTAGAAGTAAAGATAGTTGACTCGCAGTGCATGCAAATCATTGCCCTTCTCATATCACTGGCCGAGAGTGAGACCATAAACTGCTTGGAACGTTTCTGGACCCTGGAGTCTATCGGAGTCGCGGATGACGACAACTTTGTTGGGCAACGGGTGCTCGATTCTTTCGAAGACAATATGCGGCATAGTGGATCACGATACGAGGTAGCCCTTCCTTGGAGGCAAAACATCGATCTCAGTGACAAAGAGACTGCTGAAAAACGACTGTCCCAACTGACAAACCGCCTTCGAAGAACTCCTGAATTGCTGGAAGCCTACGACGCTGTCATCAGAGAGTATTGCATGGAATACATAGCTGAGCCAGTGGTAGAAAATGAAGAAGAGGGAAAGCTGATCTACTACATGCCGCACCAGCCGGTGTTCCCAGAAACGAGCAATACGACGAGATTGCGAGTGGTTTTCGATGCCTCTACGCGTGGCCCGAGGTAAAAGTCATTAAACCAAAACCTCGAAAGTGGTCCGAATTTGACGGCTGACCTTATCGCACTGCTACTGAATTTCAGAAGCAACAGAATAGCCTTGGTGGCAGATATTGAAAAGGCATTCTTGCAAATAGAGATAAGAGGGGACGACAGAGATGCATTGCGCTTTCTGTGATACCATACGAAACCAAGTGCGAGCGGAACAGCAGGTGAAGTGCAGACTTTTCGAATGAAGCGAATTCTTTTCGGAACGACAGCGAGTCCTTTCTTGTTGACCGCAGCTCTTCAGCATCACTTCAGGAATATGGAAGAAGAGTATCCGGACACAGCATCACTGCTGGCGCATTCCTTGTAAGGGGACGACCTCTTAACGGGAGCAGAAAATGAAGAGGTATCCCTGAAGATCTATGAAGATGCTAGGACCATCTTCAGTGCGGTCTCTATGACAATGCACAAGTGGGAGTCGAACAACCAGACATTGAACAAACAATTTGCGAAGGATGGTTTTCAAGCAAGACAGGATACCTCCCAGGGGTCCTTAAAGCGTTAGTACTGACATGGAATCTCCGCAAAGGTAACCTCACTTTCACTCCGCAGTCCAGCGAGCTACCGAAGCCTGGAACAAGCACTAAAAGATCGGTTCTGAAGACGATAGCAAGACTGTATGACCCACTTGGAAGCTAGCTCCATTCACGGTCCGGGTAATGGCTTTACTCACAGAGCTGTGGCAAAGAAATGGGGAATGGGATGACATCCTACCACAGGATCTGGATGAAAAATGGATGCGGTGGTGCGAGAAACTACAAGAATTGAAAAAAGTTTTAGTGCAGCGCTACTACAAAGCAGGCGCAGTCGAACCTGCCAGCAAAACAGTCCTGTACGTATTTGCTGACGCCAGCCCAGTGGCATACGGTGCACTGGCCTACATCTGCGTAACACATGCGGATAGGATCACAACTTCGATCATTATGATTAGCAAGCCAATGGTTGCCCCGATCAAGCAATTGACTCTTCCGAGACTCGAACTCATGGCGTGTCTTTTAGCTGCCCGACTGAGTCGACACATGTTGAGAAAACTGAAGGAACCACCACAGGTGACACATTACTGGACTGACTCGACAATCACACTGTATTGAATAAAAGGAGAGCCCTCTCAATAGAAACAATTAGTGAAGAATCGCGTAACTGAAATTAAGCGCCTTACCGACACCTCTGCATGGAAACATTGTCTCGGATCCGAGAATCCGGCGGATCTCATGATATGAGGAGTTAAAGCTGATCAGCTTGTTGAGAGTTCCACCTGGTCGGAGGGAACGTCCTGGATGAAGGCGACTGGAAACACGTGGCCCTGCTTCTCGTTACCCAGGAACATTCCGACAATGGAGGAAGAAAAGCGAACTGCGGAAGTCCTTCATACGACAAGTTCACCTGACGCTCCAAAGCTGTTAGACACAGATCGATACAGCAATGCAACGAGGCTCTTCCGTGTGACAGCTTGGATATTACGATACGCCAACAAGCTACGACATCTGAGCACTAACAAAGGATCACTGACGGCAGTTGAACTGGTTGATGCCGAGAAATACTGGATACGGCAAGCTCAGAGAGAAGACGTGGATAGAGAAATGCATTGTGCGAAAAAAGGAGATCGCTTTCCAGCAGACTCGCCGCTGAGGGACACTCCAGTGTTTGTTGACGACAGTATTCTCCGCATAAGCGGTAGACTTCAACAGAGTGGCAAGCCGTACGACGAAAGCCATCCAAGTGTACTGTCGAGGTGACATCGCCTAGCACAATTGCTCGTGCGTCAAGCACATCATCAAGTGCTACATGGAGGATCACAGGATACTTTGTTACAGCTGAGAGAGAAGTACCATGTGATACGAGCCCGGCAGCTGGTAAAAAGAATCAATCAATTATGCATAACCTGTCAGCGCTACAATGTACGTCCAGCGACTGAAGTGACTGCACCGCTTCCACGTGACCGAGTAATCCAAGCTCAACCCTTTGAGGTCACAGGAGTGGACTTTGCATGACCACTTCTGGTGAAAGGAAAAAATTTGCTATACAAGTCCTACATCACACTATTCACCTGTGCCGTAACGCGAGCAGTTCACGTAGAGCTTGCAAGGGACATGACAGCGGAGTCGTTCTTGATGACCTTCACACGTTTCACCTCAAGGAGAGTGTCCCAGAGTCATCTACAGGGACAACGCGCTTTCCATCAAGTGTGCCCTGCAAACTAATGGAACACGTCATATATACTCATATTATAAACTTCCTCGACTCGAACAATTTTTTCCATTCGTCTCAACACGGTTTTCGGAAAGGTTTTTCTTGTGAAACGCAGCTAGCCCTATTCATTCATGATTTACATGCTAATCTCGATTCTAACCTACAGACCGACGCCATTTTCCTGGATTTTGCAAAAGCATTTGACAAGGTACCTCATAAACGCTTAATCCTAAAACTTTCCCGTTTGAACTTGCCCCCCGACATAGTAAAATGGATAGAAGAATTCCTGACTAATCGCTCACAGTTTGTCGTTGTTAACAATCAAAATTCCAATCCGCTACCAGTAACATCAGGCGTCCCTCAAGGTTCTGTACTAGGCCCGCTTCTATTCCTAATTTATAATAATGACTTACCGACCAATGTGTGCTCTAATATTCGCATGTTTGCAGATGACTGCGTCGTTTATCGCACAGTTACTAACGCCTCCGACCCAACATACCTTCAAGATGACCTAAACCGCATACAGGAATGGTGCGACCGTTGGCTAATGGAACTGAACCCTCATAAATGTAAACGTTTGTCCTTACACCGCCGCCGTAACCCGCTTGATTTCCCATATGTAGTCGCTAACGTTCACCTGCAGTCCGTTTCTTCATACAAATACCTAGGCGTCACACTGTGTAACAACTTATCATGGGCTACACACGTTACTAACGTCATTTCCTCGGCTAATAAAACTCTCGGATTCTTACGACGTCATCTTCGCCACGCCCCACAACAGGTAAAATTACTAGCATATAAACCTCTTGTCAGGTCAAAGTTAGATTACGCATCGCCAGTTTGGAACCCTCATCAAGTTTACCTTATCAATGCGCTCGAGTCACTTCAAAACAGAGCAGCCAGATTCATTCATTCCTCCTATTCGTACGATATCAGTGTAACATCTTTAAAAGCGGAATCCAGTTTAGCGCCCCTTTCACTTCGTCATCGTATTTCTAGCCTCTGCCTATACCATAAATTTTTCCATAGTTCGCTGCGCTGCGCTCCCTACATTGCCCCGCCAGCCGGCATATCCCACCACATTCGTCATCCTTTCCAAGTGTTTCGCCCCCGTGCCCGTACTGTTACCTGTGCCGCTTCTTTTTTTCACCGTGTTTCTGTAGACTGGAACGACCTCTCCAATGACATCGCTACCATCTCATGCCCGTCCACATTCGCCGAAGCTGTTACCAACCATTTTTCAACATAACACTTGTTCATTTGACTGTATGTACCCACCCCTTATGTAATACCCCCAGTGGGTCTTTAAGGTATTAAAATGAAATGAAATGAAACCGAGATCTTTTGTGCCTGTTGAGCTCTATTCGGAAACCAGAGGTGCCTGACTACTTTGCAATGACACGAATTGAATGGAAGTTCATAGTAGAGCGCGCCCCATGGTGAGGTGACTTTTATGACCGACTCGTGGGATCAACCAAACTTGCTCTCAAGAAAGTTATCGCTTCAAGGTGTCTGTCCTTCGAAGAGCTAGCAACGACCTTGGCTGAAATTGAAGCTGTCTCGAACTCCACACCTTTAACACACGTATACGACGGACCAGAAGAACCGGAACCTCTTTGCCCTTTCTTCTCCTTGACAGGAAGACGCCTCACATCGCTGCCTAGCGTGGGAAAAAATGAAGCTGACCAAATCAACATATCCCTTCAGAGACTGCGGACCCGACGCCAGCAGACAACTGAAGCTGTCTGGCGTAGGTGGACCAGAGAGTACCTAGAGGAACTGCGAAATGTGTAAGGTCAGAACGAACGCCAAGGAAAAACAATCAAGGAAGGCGACTTGATTATTCTTCGTGACAGTCTTCAACCACGGCAGCAGTGGAAGATCGCAAGGATTGATAAACTGCCCGTGGGAAGAGACGGAAAGGCGCAGTCGTGCCTTCTGAGACTACCTGGAGGATCAACCCTCAAGAGACCAATCCAATTCGTGTATCCTCTAGAGTTAACGTAAAAGGAAAAAAAATGACTGAACTCATTTTGTGGGGGAATGTGTTGCGAAACCACAACCGAAAAAAGACCGCTTCAAGTCGGAAGGCAAGACAAGCCAAGCATGCTGGGAAAGAGAAACCACCGAGCGCCCCTTAGAGGGGCAGTCGTGTCATGTAACTCGAAATAAACGGACGTCGTTTGTACTCGCTCAACGAAGTTGCCTATTTTTAACATAACGACATACGTGTCGTCATTCGCATGAAGTGGCAGCCATGTGCGTCGTTCTTTTAACACATAGTTTTGAAAATTCATTTACATAAAATTAGTGCTTTATACATTTTTTAAATATAGTTTATCTTTTCGTCTGCTGTAGGCCCAGACAAGAAATGCATTGCAAGAAAGGCACAGCCCATTGTATAACACTCAGATATTGGCCGGATCCTTTGCCTGCTGGACATGCCACCGCATTCACTTGCTTCTGCTCGTTCATGATCGGGTATGGTTTTCCAGGCTGTTCTCGTGGCTTGAAGAGCCGCCGCCATTAACCTCTTTCGTTACAGCTGGACAGCACCCTCGGCGCCTTTCTCTGCTTTGCCTACTTGGCACGCTATGGCATTCCTGCTATTTTGCGGCCTTAGCTAGTTAGTTACATGAAGTTTAATGGCGCAAAACCAACTAAGACTATGATGCGCCTCTTCGGTCTCAGCGAAGCGTTAGGCAGCCTTAAGCCACCTCCTCAGAAGCTTCGTGCGCAAGAGCGTAAAGTTGCCGTTGGCGACATAGGCAGAAATCCTTTTAGAGCGAAAGCTGTTATACGGAGCCCAACCAGGCGGAGCTTCAGTGTCATCCGTCGGCAAAGGCGGCCGGCAGTATGCCGCTGCTTAACGCACCCCATATGAATGGCGCCACGTCAGCAGCTGCTTAGTGCGCAGTACCAGGGATGGCGCCGCACTTTTGCGGGACGTTGCAGCCGGGCATTACCAAAGGATGAAACCGTGCGCGGCTGCGGAGCGCGCACAGCTGTCGCGTGGAAAGTGTGATGGCAGAAGCAAGTCGCGGCAACAGAAGCAGTTCGATGGAGAGTGAGGAGGAGACAGCTCTACCCGCCCTTGCGCTGAAATGCGAGGCAACAAGAGTCGATGCGGGCGGAATCTTGCCGTGCGCGGTGTCAAAGGTTGTCTACCGACAGTGGCGGCAGACAAAGCGTCGTTGCCAGATGTAGGCGAATGCCGTTCGTGAACAGACCTTTGCATCGGGCGAGGGAGACGTCGGGACTCCTCCTTTCTGGGTTGTCTCAAACCGGTTTTGTTGCCAGTCACGCCGTGCTAGCGTCACGTGCACACAACAATCCAGCGAGAAATATGGCGATGCCCTTATTGCAAAGGTCGCGCAGAAACCAGCAGAAACATGTGTATATAGCCTTTCAAACACGGCATGCTGTGCGGGATGTAGAAGCCGTTAGAATTCACTTCATTGATCACTTGGCTGTAGCAGTGCTGTGTGTGATGAGCGAAAATAAGCAAATGCTACGCTGCGGACTAAGTCATTTGTAGCGCTAGTTTTGTACTGTGTATGGGAAAAAGCGCCCACCTAGGAAATGTTCTCTGAGTTCAGTGCAGCACAACGTAAACACTCAGCTGTTTATTTTTCTCTTGGCTCATACGGTTTTCTTGCACGGCCATGGAGGCAGCTTTATGGCCGCCGATAATTTTGGAACGCAGATCTAACCGGTGAAAGACGACGAAAGCGATGGTTAAGAAGACGTAGCGTCTCTTAGAACCCGTGGGCCGAGAGGTTGTGGTGATGGGTGGCTGGCCTAAGGAAGTTGCTTTGTTTGCGACAGCGCTGAATCTTATCGTGCTCAGTGATATGTTATTTGAAATATTTTTTCTTGTCCTGGATACTTTTCGGACGGCAAATTTTGAAACACTCCGAAAACGTATGGCTCCCTGCGCGACTTGATGTCTGGCTTTAGGTTCGCCATGGTTTGCAGACGATGTCCGTCTCAATTTACCGCAAATTGTAGCTGAAAACATTCGGGCGGAAAACATGTTTTATAGGCACACGAAAGAAAGAAAAAAAAGAAGATAGAGGAGAGAAAGAAGGAGAGCTAGAAAGAAAGGAACAGGAACGCAATACTCTTAGCCATATGCGTCCAGTCTCACGTTCGCTTATTTTTTCGAAGAGACCCTCGTGTGTTCTACGACAAGCGTAAAATAAAAACGAAACAGGACAGTCCTTATCTGCCGACCAATCTGTAAATGACCAAATAACTTGGAACTGTACTTACCGATTGCTTTGGAGGTATGATGTCACCCTCGATTAGATCTGCATGAAATGACGAAATGTGCGATTAGTTCCACATGTCTAGGCTCAACATGCAGGCAAGTTGTGTTTTCATAGCAACATATTACCTCGAAAAAAGCATACAGAAGCATTTATATCCTTAGTGCGCGCTGTAAGCAAGTGAAACACTAAAGTGTAGCCAAGGCATCTATGCTTTTACGACCGCAATATTCCGTCTGTTCCTATCCGACACTGTAATCTATGCGCATCTACATAATAGCCACGCTTCGCGTCCCAGGACGCATAAAGGCTGAAGTACAAAATGGTGACCACAGACACAAGCTTATTATAAACCAGATGCCTAAGCCCTGTGAGCGTACCGGCCCGAAGCATTCTATAAGAGTTTATTAAGTCGACAAACAGCCATTTGGGATCCTTAATAGCTTCAGCTTTTGAATTATTGTAGGAATTAATAAGCTGACGAGTGCAAAACAGGCTAGAATGCGTAGAATGCACGGCGCCTAAACGGCGCTGCAAGACCTAATATGTGAATATATAATAATGAATATGCATCTTATATTATTAGCATGCATATAAAGTTATTGCACGGAATTGCATTCTGGCACTATAAATTGGTAACAATATGGCTTTTCCAAGTTTTTCTTAGTGATGAAAATGCACATGTAGATCGCATTTATTCTTGCTTTCAGCGCGTTGCTATATATGCGACTGTGCCGCATCATGACGGAATCCTGACGTTTACCCTATCCCTGCTCCTTTTAAATACTTCGGCACATCGAGCTCGGAAGTTAATAACACTGATATCCTTGAAGCCTGCCTGTTCTAATCTTTAATGTTTCTGCAGCTTGCCTCGTGCGGCAGCCACGCAAGCGGATAGCCTGAGGAGAACATGCCACGGTGTTTTTCTTCTTCCGTTTGAGGAATTTCGTTGAATGAATGTGAACAGGAAATTGTCGTTGATGCTGAAGTATCAGGTGATAGCCTGAAAAATTATTAAAGACACCAAAGAAAGTCCACTTTACTCAGCGCAAAGGAATCCTTAGTTGATTAATTTCTTGTTGACGCTCAAAGTTGTTAAAAAGTCAGCACTGATACCATTAAACCTGTTCTGAGTAGAAGGTTCTAAAACACGCTCTTGGCGGAGACAGGTGTTCCACAAAATCATTACGTGACTCTACGGAATAGAATTGTCAGAGATATTTTCAACGCTCGAGGTATATTACATGCGTATGCAGTATGCTGGAGCGACGAATAAATTAATTTAAGAAAATCCGAAAATACATATTTAGAACACTGGGAAAGCAGGGAGCTGTAGCGAAGCCATGTCGTCTAAACCGTGAACATAGCACTTCCTCTCAATTGAAAGCCTCATTCACTCCGACCAATTCTCTTGATATTCAAAAGTTGCCGGTGCGCTTCACAGCGATCTGGTTTCACGACAACTTTGCAACAATCGACGCCAAAAATAGGGAGGAATAATGAGTAACTATTGAGGCTATGTCGATTGGCAAAACCATTTGAATGAATTATGATTCTCGCAAAGCCTAACTGGATATCTCACGACAGAAAAAAAAGTTTTAAGATCGCCTTGTTGGAAGTTCCGCATCTATCATATTACAGGTATCTCAGGAAATAAAAAAAACGTTAATCTGAACTCGAAGAGAAGCTGTGCAGCGTGAAGAAGTTGGAATGTAACGTGGTCCCGCTCAAAAGAAGCACATCTCCTTTAGAGCCTTGTTATCGCACCTTGTATTGGGTTGTTCTTGAAAAAAAGAATATTCCAAGCGATTGCTTAAAAAATTAGTCTTGAATTTCTTATATCATAATGATAAAATCGTTATAAGTTTTTACATGAGCTTTTTGGCGTCAAACTGGGATCAAATTCTAGACGAGTTTCTTGCTTTAACTATGCTGATAAAAAACCTTGTTTTTTACTACAAGTCATGATACATGAAGATATTAGAGCAGTGTCTTTATAAAGCAGCACGCCAGACATTTTTTTAATTTCTCCTGCAGTAATGATGCGCATCAGCTAACAAAATTTTGCAGTTAGATATCTTGATTTTTACCTGCCAGAAATTGCATGAATGACACCAAGAACGTTTTTAGGAAACTGCTTATTGACAGCTCCCCAACACGCATGTTGGGAGGCCTTTCATTGTCCGCACACAAGCTTAAGGCACGACATGAAGTAGTTCGAATCAGGTTAGTGTACCGGCGTGGCACGTGTTTCCACTGCGTCGTATACCCTATTTTCTCGGTATTCTTGTTGTTGGCTCCTCTTATAGGGTCCATGGAAGTTGTTTGCTCTAATAATCAGCAAGTTTCTTCTTCCTGGACTGTAAAGGTTCCAGGAAGAGTTGCAGATGTAACTGTTTCATGGATGTTTACAGTAGTTTAAGAGACTATTAAGGTAGCGTTTTTTGTGATGGGGAAGAAACGCTAGAAAAAAAATAACATTCAGTACATTTAAATTTTTTAAACCAAGGCACTACTTCGAATGCACCATAATCCATGCAGACATTTATCTTTAATTTGACATGCACGCATCACAAAATAAAAATAATTTCAATAGAAGAAAACACATCATGTCTTAATGAGAAATGCGGTGACCAATTTTCATCAGCAATATATCAGTCATCCACACGTAAAAGTCGTCAGAAATACTTAGTGAGTTTCATATCTATTGTCATTCACTTTAAATCAGAAACTGATCGTAAATTTTTGTAAGAAAGAGCTCTAACCCTGAAGGACGAAGTGCAGGTTGGCGTGTTTCCATAGGAAAAGTTTGAACCTCGAAGATTAATCAGCAGAAGGGTTGAAATGTGGGCCAGTTGGTTCATAGTAACTTCAAAACACAAACCAGTCACAAAATACAAGAGACAAGAGAAGGAGTGTACAGGCCACAAAGACTGGACTGTAAAATGAGATTTATTAGACAAAACATAGTCCCTGCAAGGCCAGCAGAGCATGCGCAATAGCCGTATCAAATCTCACAGCGCATAGGGCACACAAGACACCTCCAACGTGACCGGCCTAAAAAAGCAAATTCCTTCTCGAGAAAGCGCACCCAAGTTTTGCTAATGCAATCTTGGCCTGACAAACTGATATGGTATGCCTCTAAGATTTCTCGCTCTTCGTTACCCTTGCCTCTACCAAGAATCATTACTTTGCTGAACAGTGGATAACACCCACATTCATTGCAATGGCGAGGCAAGTTGGCACCGTCATCAGACCCCAGGGAGGAGTGGTGCTCACGCAGCCGATCATTAGTACATCGACCTGTTTGGCATATGTATACTCTTTCGCATGTGAGGGGGAACTTGTACACGTTTTAGGTCAGCACTTATAAAGTCATGCCCTCATAGAGTGGGAAGAAGTTTTGACATTCAGGTCAAGAGACTTAAGGAAGCAGGCTTCCCTGCCGATGTTCTTGTGGCAGTTGCAGATGCTCTCAGAAAGACACTGCTAAAAGAAAAAGAGCTTCTGTTACGTCGTATCACACCAGGTGACCAAAAGAATAGGAAGTTTGAAGTTACGCTTATGTACACAGGCTCTCCCACAACTTGAAGAGAGTGGCAGCAAAATTTGGGGTTGACGTCGTGTTTTCTACGCCCCTCAAGCTGGCAATGCTATGTGCTTTAGCAGATCGAGAGAGGGAAAGAGAACCAGGTTGTGGCACAAAACATAGAAAACCGTACGTCTCATGCGCAACAGATATTGTTTATGAGTTCCCTCTCCGATGTGGGTCTGTGTACGTTGGGCAGACGGGCAGGTGTCTAAACGTGAGGCTGGGTGAACATGCCTCTTCACTTCGCCAACAAACTGGAGAACACGTACCAGTGCATTGCAAGAAGTGCAATGGTTGTTTTCCCCTGCTTAATAGTACTAAAATTGTAGGGCGTGGTAAAACCCAATTGGCTAGGGAAATCTTGGAAGCCCAGGAAATTTCGAAATGTAGTGAAGGTACGTGCATTAGTACCCCATCAGTGTATCTGATGGAGAAGGAATTGAAGTTTTTAAAACGCACTTGAGTTTTCTTAGCACCTTTTATTATCTATCGCTCTTTCTCTTTTCTCCTTTTTTATCTTTTTCCACACGTTTTAAGATTATCAGTTTGTTTTTACCTTGTTTTATGTTATGCGCATGCGTGTTGTTGCTCTGTGATGGGGTGTGGTTTATTGTCGCATTTCATTCATTTCAGTTGTAAGCGTAGCAATCGTCCTGTCTTCGCCCTTCTACGTCCCGTCCATATGCTACGTTTTCGTTTATAATAACTTGTACACGACCTGAGCGACACACGCCGTGAAGCGGTTCTCGTGCTGCGTTGTACAAACGTAGTTCCTTTCCCTGCCTCGAGAAATGCGCGAGCACAGACCCGAAAACTTGCAAGGGGCAGAAAACACCACTCACTCCCTGCTTGGCCGCAACTTTTTTGATGCTGTGGCTCACTTTATGCGCATACGGCATGACCTCAAATTTCTTGCGTTCAGTTGCTCCACCATCAGCCGGCTTCGTCCGTTCTTTCTTGAGCTTCTGAAGCAGCGATGCAGCCACTGCTTTCAAAAGATGCTTAGGGAACCATGTGGCTTCCAAACGTTGGAATTGATTATCAAGGCTCTTTTTGATAGCGTAGTGACAGCTTTTTTCCTGTGCATTGCGGAAACAATTCATCACAATGCCTCTCTTTACAATCTTAGAGTGCACAGAACCGACCGGTAACAGAGCGTTCTTGTTTCTAGGTAAAAACATCCAGCATAAATGACCATCGTCAAAGAAGATAATCTGCAGTTCTAGGAACCTGATGGAATGATTGTTAGGGAGTTCATCAGTGAAATTAAGGGCGCCTGAAGAAAAAAATAACATTCAGTGCATTTAAATTTTTTAAACCAAGGCACTAAGATTATAAAGAGATGCATTGTGATGAATTGTTTCCGCAATGCACTGGAAAAAAGCTGTCACCAGGCTATCAAAAAGAGCCTTGATAATCAATTCCAACGTTTGGAAGCTACAGGGTTCCTTAAGCATCTTTTGAAAGCAATGGCTGAATCGCTGCTTCAGACGCTCAAGAAAGAACGGACGAAGCCGGCAAAACATCGTCTACTGCTGCAGGCAGAGTGTCATTAGGTAAACGCTCGAAAAGTAATAAAAAATAGTCCACGTACCGAAAAACATTGCACACACGCTTGTCCTGAAGAAGTTCCTGAAGTGTTTTGTCAAATTTTGCTAAAAAAATATCTGAGAAAGCACTGGAGCGACGCTAGAGCCAATACATATTCCGCTTTTCTGAAGGAACAAGGTGCCTTTGAATTCAACAACGGTTGATGACAGGTAAAAAAATAACTCCAAAAAGGTATCAGCCGACTTGCCACATGCGTTCCGAAAGTTCACATTACTGCAATGATCAATAAGTTCACGCACTGCAACAAAGAGTTCATCGTGGGGAATGCTGTAGAAAAGGTCATCAATGTCAAACGAAAAAGCCATGTTGGCACCAGGAATACCGCTATTAAGAGCGTCAACAACCGCTGCCGAGCTGGCCACACTGAAAGGGTCCTGCACATTGAGGGCCGTAAACTGTTGCTGAAGGAATTTGCTCACTATCTTATGCCGTGAACCAGTCTCCGTGATGATGGCTCTCAGAGGGCAACCCACCTTATGTGTTTTTGCTGAAAAAAACACTCGCAGGCGGTCTCCCTTGCATTCTTGACACTATTCGAAAGTTTCTCCAAGTTGCTTTCCTTCACTAGCTTCATGGCTTCAGTCTTTAACCTTGAGGGCTTCCGAATGGCAAGAACAAAGTTTTTCGCTACAGCAGCCATTGCCTTCTCTCCAAAAGAACTTGTCGGAAGTACTACGAAGCCACCTCCTTTGTCCGCTTGGAGTAGGGTCAGGTCATTTTCGATGAAGTGGTCGACAACACGGTTAAGTGCGCGATGGCTGCATACTGACTGCTTGCTATCAACCTTCAAAAGAACGTCAACCCCTTCAGACAAACAGCGCGGTTTTTCATCCTTGTGCGCTTTATCAGCCAGCCGGTGCACGGTGGCGAGCAGCTCATGGCCCCTTAAGCTTGGTGTAAGGCTGTACTTAGGGTCATTTTTCAGCAGGTCATCAACAACCTTTGGCACTGTCGCACCTTCCAAGTATGCCACTGTGCCTTTGTTCACCTTCACCCTTTCTTTTTTTGGCAGATGTGCTCTCAGCTGATTCCAGAATACTTCGGTTGCCTGGCCTGCCAAACGTCTGTTGATACGGCTGTTGCGCATGCCCTGCTGGCCTTGCTGAGACTATGTTTTGTCTAATAAATCTCAGTTGACAGTCAAGTCGTTGTGGCGTGTACACTCCTTCTCTTGTCCCTTGTCTTTTGTGACTGGTTTTTTTTTCAACATTAATCAGTGCCACTTAAACAATACCAACGTTCAGCACTTCGACACTTTAGTCTTAGCAATGGTGCGATGCCTGCAGCAAAGAGATTATAGTTGGCAGCCGTATTTGCGAAAAGAACATGCGTTGGAAAGTGGACAGATCAGCTCGTCGTGTACATTTTTAGGTGATCGGTTCATTAGATTTCTGGTTCCCCAAACTCTAAAAGGGTCGGTTTTGCACGTCGCAACGTGAGGTGTGTGCGAATCAACGCTCTTTGTCGGTTGGAGCATCAAGCAACAGCATCCAAGCGCACCTCTAGAGCATGGTGCTTCCTTATCGAAGCAGTGCTAGGCAACTAAAGTATAATAATTGCTTACTCATGGCACTTCTTTCAGAACAGAAGGGTATCTCTTTTTTTTTGTTTTTAGAACTTGTCGCTGCCTCAGTAAGTGCGTCGTTGAACGTAACGGGGCTAGAATAAAGTCCCAGCAACCATTCTAGAAAAGACGCCCTGAATATCGCAATACAGTTAATTACACAGCGTTCGAATGAATGCTGCACATGTACCGCAAAAGGAAAAAAAAATCGAATTCAGGGGTTTTCTTTGCGAAGATTTGAAGCTTAGTTTCAGAGGCACATCTGAGAACTATAAAGCAAAGCACGTTTCTATGATGCATGCGTCTGCGTTGAAAATTAGCTTTTGGGAAAGGAAATGGCGCAGTATCTGTCTCACATCTCGGCGGACACCTGAACCGCTCCGTAAAGGAAGGAATAAAGGAGGAAGTGAAAGAATAAGGGAGGAAGTGAAAGATTAAAGGAAGGAAGAGGTGCCGTAGTGGAGGGCTCCGGAATAATTTCGACCACCTGGAGATCTTTAACGTGCACTGATATTACGCAGCACACGGGCGCCTTTGCGTTTCGCCTCCATCGAAACGCTTCCGCCGCGGTCGTGTTTGAATCCGGGTACTCTGCGTTCATATATTTATTCAGTACGCTATAAAATCTGTTAGACTAACGTATTTTAGTTTCTTGGTACGGTCCTAACCGGTCTCTTTTGCGTATGTATCCATGGTGTAGGAACAGCGCTAAGAACAGGACAGAAGTCAAACATGGAAGCACAGGGCGGGCGTCCGTCCCTGTGCTTCCATGTTTGACTTCTGCCCTGTTCTTAGCGCTGTTCCTACACCATGCAATACCAACTAGCCCGTCAACTCGCTCCCTTAAAGTATGTATCCAGTATATCGCCAAAGAAGAAGTCATAGCGATATTTGCACTACCGCTCCAGGGGATAATTAGGAGATTGTGCTGAACATGTGGGCCACCCGCGCTTTCCACGGTACTCATGGTCTTTTCTCAGTGCGGCCTTTGATCGCAGTTGAGATGCATCAGACAAGGGTGGCCGGAGCGAAGGTCATCGCCGAAGGAGCGGTGCGCTGACTGGTAAAGAAGGGCTTCAGCTGCATGAATATGGGCTAAACATGCGTAAGTACCTTGCACGCGCTAATGGCCCCGATGAGAAGCGGGGGCAACACGACCTTCTTTTCACTTTAGCCCGTCAGCTCTTAATGTGTTGCTCCGCGAAAAACCGCCGTTAATGCGTGTTTTACACAAGACGCTTCGCCCCTCTGTTCAGGCGAGGGGCTTGACAGGTAGACAGGCGGGGCTTCACCTCGAGCCAGACTTGCCGTGTCTGTTCAACATTATATCGTGGCATTGGGAAGCAACGCGCTAGAGAAAGAGGCGTGCCATCAACATCAAATGAAACGCGAACAAGATTGAAACTCGAGCACGAACAATGAAGCATGTTCCCGGTCGGGGACGATTAAAGGCGTAGCCTATTAACACATCCAAAGAGCGGTCTTCCAAGGAGCAGTACTGGAGTGGTCAGCCGCTCTAGTATACTGCCTCCCTAGTGTAATATCTTCCAGTTTCACTGTTTGGGTTTCAGTTCTCTTGTTCGCATTTCATTTGACGCTGACAGTACGCGTCTGGTCTTCACCCAGCTCTTCGAGAAGGCAAATATCTTCTGCCTTCGAGAGCTTTAAAACTATAGCTGCCATGAACGAATGCGCTAATGCAAAGCGCGCAGTGTAGTGCATGTTACGAGCTTCCTCACAAAGAACAATGAAAATATCAGAATTCTTTATGTGCAAGAAATAGGAAAACATCCGCCCCAGTATTTTATGCAAAAAATACAGCGGGCGTGCATTTCTATGCGGTAGACATTACCAATGTTCGGACAGTAGCACGTAACTCTTGAAACGGCTGAAGAACCTGTCGTCTGTGAGCAGTTCGTTGTGTCAGGTGTAATTGCTGACCTTAAAATGAACTTTGAGTTGCTCGCAGGGGAACCTCATATCACGCACGCGAAAAGTGACGCCTCAATTTGTTTAAATGTTTGGAGCAATCAGATGAAGAATTCATAAAGAATTGCTGTTGCGAGTAGTAATTAGTTTGGCAGAATGAAACTGCAGGGCAGAGTTTACACATTGCAGCACATCGCTGGGCTGGGCAGTAAAATTGTCTATGTGATATACAAGCGTTACTAGAGTTTGCATGTTATGTGCAAACGTCTCGCTTGAGCTCGTTCACCATGCGCATAAGCGCCCACAAGAGTCTATAAATGCACCCGTCACCACATGTAGAACGGTTCAGTGTCCGGAAGGTGTTTTAGAAGATGACGGGAAGCATCCCATTCTGCTCATTCTTAATTATAATTTAGGCACCGCTATGGTGAAGCAATTGCCTGCAGAATTAAGGAAGTCTAATCCCACCTGTAATTTACAAAACGTTTATGCTTAATCTCACGTTTAAGAGACTGGTTATGGTAAATAACGGTGTGAACTAATTTACATTTACGGCAATCCGCTTCTTATGTGCATCCCTAAAGACAACTTCTGCCAGCTTAAATGAAGTGTAGTGTTTATGTAGTGTGTTGGACGCATGATGGGCTTTGTCGCTTAAGCGCTACACATAAATTCTTTTCCTGCGCTAGCTCACTGCTTTGCACTAGTTCGTTTCAAGAATAAAAATTGAGCAGCCGCCGCGGTGGCTATGTGGTTAGAGCGCTCGGCTACTGACCCTAAAAACGCGGGTTCAATCCCGGCCGCGGCGGTCGAATTTCGATGCGGCGATACTCTAAGGCCCGTCTACTGTACTATGTCAGTGCACGCTAAAAAACCCCAGGTGGTCGAAATTTCCGGAGCCCTTCACTGCGGCGTCCTTTATAGTCGGAGTCGCTTCGCATAAACCGAACCAAATTGAGCAGGTGGGACACTAGGGCAACTGAATGAAGCTAAAGATAATCAGTACGCTATTTTTCTTGTTACACTGGCACCAAATTAAGGGTGTTAAAGTTCCTCTCACTGCAGCCTAAACTGAAGTCCCAAAATTGATTAAACGGTTTTTCTCACTCTTATTCTCTAAGTACTTCTGAAGCTCTTCGTCAAAGAGACATGTCGAACAGAAGCGCGGAGTCATTGATGAGACGGAAAGACGCAGTCAAGGGTTCAACAAATCATTAAAACATTTTTTAGTATCTACAGCAAAGCCACACACATTTGTGGTTCCTGCACATTTGCAAAGACCGTCAGGTGATTCTAAAGTCCGGCTGTTCATTTTGATTACGGTTCCTAACGCTTCAGGATATCTCAGAGTTCGACAATAAAGTAGACCGAGGCAGCCGAAGCCAGCCTGACCAAACCTATTTTTCTCGCAGTGAACGCGAGCGCGGCCGTGCTAGCGGCTGGCCTCCGAAGCGATAGGGCTTGTTTGGACAGAAAAAAAAGCATTCGATGATGTGGCGTTCTTCTTAAGCGTGGTCCGCATGGAGCGTTTTCCCGGGCGATTCGTCGACATCGACAGCAGCGGAGTGTTTTTTTTTTTTTTTTGCCGCCGGAGAGGACGTTTTTGCCAAATCGTCAGGTTCTGACGGAACAGAAAATAAAACGCCGCGCCGACGCCGGTTGAGGGCAGCGCCAGAGGGCCAATGAGAGGCGGAGCGGGCGTCACGTGATTCTGGACAGAGCAACGCCGGTGCACCCCGGCCGAGAGAGGCGCGCTCTCATGGAGTATGCGCGCGAGAGCCAGCGGCTTCACTTCGCTTCCTGCGCATCGGTCTGATTTCAGTATTAATGGGGGCGCGTGCACCCCACAACTGGGCGGCAAAAAAATTCCGCTCGGCTGCTGACCATGCGGGAGTGAATTCGTCGACGCCGGCGCTGGCGTCGGGCGCGCGACGAGATTTGGCGGGCAAAAAACGCTCCATGCGTGCCACGCTTTAGGCTCCCCTTGGATAAAACGCGTACTATCGTAATGGCGAGAGAGGTGCATGGTGGAGCGATCTGTCGAGCTCGTGGCTCGTATGAGAGAACCACAACAATGAAGCTTTTAAACTGCTTTGAAGTAGTTCACTGAATCTTGGTGAAGCTTCGAAACTCCACCACAATATAGGAGCAGTTGACGCTGAAACTTGTAAACAGACGCCAGAAGAAACAAGACGGAGTGCACAGTGCCCATCAGTATGAACACCACTCAGATGGAAATAAGTAGCAAACTTCCGCACTATAGCTGGGCTCTGCGTTCGCGGCATTACTCGAAAGTGAAGAGCACTATTTGGCCCCTGTTTTGAACGTCAAACATTCGCTTACTGGTTCACAGAGCGGCTTTTCGAGTCTGTCTCGTTTCTAAGGCGCGAGGGAGAAATATCAACTAGCGAAGTCAACTTAGCACGTGGCTGGAAACTAGACGCCGCTCGCCCGGTCTTTATGTCGTGTTCGCGAAAATAGTAATTCGTCGGTCGGCACACGGCGTTCAATGTAATTAGCGTGACGAAGGCAAAGCGAGGCGATTTTCATTTATTTGTAGTCTTGGGTTAACGATAGCAACGATGCTCAAGCCCTTATGCTCCCTGCGGTGTGTTTCCGGAGTCACGCGCTGCTTCTTGAACAGCAAAAATGTGCCTTATTAACAATTTCTACGGCGTCGTCGATCCAAAAAGCAGAACAGTGACAAGAAGTGTACTTTGATCCTTGCACTTCGACCAAGTGAATCTGTTCACCGCAGGAAGAGAGCAGATACATAAGAATTCGGTCCTACTGACGTCAATCCTATCTCCCGTTATCACATTCTCTCTGAAGCAGGTGTGAAAAAGGCGATATCATGCGTCGAGTGGCCCAGACCCCGCCGTCCGTATCAACTTCACTGCCCATCAAGAGGACAATGCAGGCAGTTGGCCATGCATCGGATAATTACTGCATTGCGCGCGTGCCCCCCTGCTAAAGGGAATGCTGCCGTCTTGTCGGCATTTTATTTGGATCGGTTTTTTTTCGATTTCTCCTCAGCCAGCAAACGGCGGCCAACGAACGCGCCGTTCTGAAAACATGGTTCACCGACTGATTTCCAGGCGCTCACGGCCTTGTGCAGTGTTACATAAACACTAAGGGTCACTGCACACGTTTTCCGTGTAGTTGTAGATATGATGCAGCCCAACAATATCTTTTTTTGTTAGGCTCAACCGGTCGCCGTTCCGAGAAGAAAATTTCGCAGATGTTTGCGTCGTAGAAAATTCTAGGCCCCAACTTTTCAGACTAACGCTACATTAATACGCCCGCTTTTATAAAGATGCAGGGGCACACCTAATCTGCAGGCTCATGGACAATGTGGAGTCGAGAACTGTGGTGTCGTACATGTGGATGCAGCACGTCCGCTTAGAAGTGCGGCTAGGATATCAAATTAAGAAGAGTACGCAATGTGAAACAGTTAGAATCAATCAAATTTGAACGGAAAGGGTCGTTGACTAAAAACTAGATAGGCGAAAACCTCTGGCACCTTAACTTCGAACAGCAAAAAGTAGCCATCACCGTTTCTCACGCGCGCAATTAAGAAATTGAGCCAACGATGTGCCAGCGTTGCTGCTCGATTTACCTTTCTTTGTTTTGTAATCAGAGTAACCTGGATTCTGAAGAGCCGCTCCAGTAACTCTAAAGTGAATGGTACTCTTTCATTTGGATAGAAGCCTCGGTCTGTGATTAGTTCCCGCTGAATGTAGGCACCATAGAAGTGATTTCCAGCACTGGACAAACGCTCCAAGCTTAACATCAAAGTCAGCCTTTCTAAAACGTGAACAGCACCAGAAATTTACTTCTGGGCTATGCTTTGCGGCTCACCTCGCCAACGTTCCAAATCTTTTGAAAGCGAGATGAATTCTAATCCTCCTCCATTCGTAAGTTATAACAACCACCGATGCTAAAAACACGCAATTACATGGCTTTGAACGGAGCTCTTTGAGCAAGAGTCTTTACTTTTTGGAAAAGGTTTTACCTTCTGTAAAAAGTCCGAAGTTGAGCTTTGAAAATGTCTCGTGAATTACGTAAAGTTGAGTGAGCAACTCAGTTAACCTCACGCAACTAATTTTATTGCACGACTGCATTTCCAGGTTGTGAAGATGAGTTACGATGGCATATTAATGGCATATTAGGGCGTGTTTAATCAAGCAGAGCATCGTCCATGGTCGCTTCGAAGGCATGAATTGGCCAGATTTCGTAGTCTTGCCAAAATTGCGAGCCTGCAGAGTCATAAGTAGCGACTTACTGGAAGCAACGCATCGTTTCTATCGGCGAAGCAATGTCGTAAGCGTCTGCGCTCTAATGCGGCATTCAAAAGCTTCAAAATCCCGCACACCTACTGCCTTGTGCCGTATTTATCTAGCTCCTTAATGGCAAAAAATATAACGGCACACCTGCAAACTACGGGAAGTACTTGAAGGGTGCATAGTTTCATAATTCATGCCGCTAAGGTTAATGAAAAAGCCTGCGTCAGAGATCGAAGATACGTTAGATAAGATCGCGAAAGGCCGGTGTTTATTTCCCCTTCGATAACTCATTCCCGGGAGCTCTTTCCCAAGACCCGATTAGCTCAACCTTCTACTAATGTAAGATAACGGGTAGGAAAGATATTGGAGTGTGAAGTCCTCTAGCTGCGGTGTTTCCCAACCTCCCCCCACTTGCCACTCTTGCCTCCGACTGATCTTCGCTCAGGGGGAAAGCGAAACACTTTGAGCGCAAATTAGCAGGCGCCAGGGTACCTGCACCCGCGTCTTTTGACGCACGATGCCCACGCGCTGCAACTGTGGGACGAGTGTGACCACGTTGCCTCGATTAGAATCTGCTTGTAAAGCCGTGGGTGGCACGGCCACATCGGCCAAGCGTATAAAGCGCTTTTACACTCGACGGAACCAAATCGCAAGGTGTGTGTGCAGGCCTTGAATCTCTAGACCTGGCACACGTTTAACGCTGATGAGAACTCGAAGCTGATGCAGTCTTTTTTTTTGTAGGAAAAAATCTCCCGACCTTTTGTCCTCTCCCGAGGCCAAGAAGGGATGCCGGTGGCTGTATAACGCCCCGCCTCTTTGCCCCGCCTCTTTGCCCCGCCTCTTTGCCCCGATGAATGCACCTACTGCCTACTCTAGCTCAAATGGGGTTCGAGCGCACCTGTGCGGGAGCTCTATGGTGCCCACCTAGGCTGGAGCGCCCAGGAGTTTTGCCCACCTGGGCAATTGGTGAGCGTGAGTTCTGTTTGGAGACGGCGCACTGCGAAGGAGACCACACTTCGAAAAAGTTCGCTCACAAAGCTACCCAAAAATTACCTAACCATCTGACAGGGGGTGTTCTGTTTCGCTAGGTCCCCACAGACTTAAGTTTACAGGGGCAGGCGGCGGCAAGCTAACGTAAGGTGGTTGTGTTCATGAGAGTGCGGCTGCAGTTTTCACTCTATACACAGTCCGCATAATTGATCTTATTAATAAGGAAGCGTGCTAGAGGATTGGCTAGTAGTGAATGGAGGGACTGCACAGCCCTTCAATTGCATCCAAGAAGGAGCACACATAATCTCCGCGTCGTAACTGCGAAGCAGAAAGAGAGGGACAGCGCGCCGTTCGTTTCCATTTCGCCACCGGCCACTGGATTTTGCCACCGGATTTTGTATCGGCCACCGGTCGGCGGTATCTCTGAAGTGAGCGGCGGCTGGTATTGCTGACGTTCCCGGTAATCTGAAGGTGGTCGCGCGCACGCGCAAGCGCAAGAATTCGGTGTCGAGTCGCCGGCCCGATTAGCAACCGCATCCAGCGCTGCGCTATTATTTCGGTTTTATTATTCGGATATTTACTTGCCGGTGACCACACGGGAATTTCTGGGCGAGGTATTTCTGTTGCCCTTTTCTTCCGCCTCCGCTCTCGGTTTTCGCCGCACGTGAAACAGAACGCGGGCTGCGGTCGTTTACGGACGAATCTCGAGAATGATCGCAGATCTGAAGAGGCGGCAAACGCCTCGCCGACACCGCCGCCGTGATTCGAATGGAAGGAAACGAAGGAATTAAGGAAAACATGTGTCACGGCAACTGCCTCAAGATACACGCATTGCGAGGAAAACCGGTTGTCTCTCGGAACCTGTGACCACATGTTAGCAGTAAATATGTGTATCAATGCGTGGCGAATCGAATAAGTGGAGGCTGTCGACACGCCTTGGACAACACGCAGATCGTTTTCATCGATGCTCGGGCAATGACAGTAACCAGCCGCCAGGCCCGCTGGCCCATGAGTGGAAGTGGAGCGACGGCCCGATGGCGCGTAACAGTCGCAGTCACAGCGAGGCTGTGTGCCTTGCGCACGGAGCGGAAAACTCGTCTCGGCGACGCACCTTGAGAAAGAGAGACAAAGCGGAAAGGGGATCTTACGCAAGGGAGCACGTAGAGAAGGATGCTGGGCCGCATAAAGGTGTGGCACTCGTGTGGCGAGCGTGTAGCAACGCGGCGAGACGCGGCTATGAGACATCTTTGTTACCAAAGCTCATAAATGCCGGCTAGGAAGAAGAAAACCAAAAGTGTCGCCTTCAAAACAGCACCCTTGTTAAAGCGTGTTTTGGGACAGCCGTGGTCTCATGCATATGCAGCGTATATATTTGCAAGTTGCAAAAACTTCACAACTATACTTCGAGTCTCACTATCCATTGGCACTGAAGATGGTTGCTAAGAAATCAGTGTCTGAACTTACAGCGCATATCACACGTGAAAACGGTGGTGACCGGCTCGTGTCTGTCACTCCAGCGATCGCGGCACCTCAGAGGAGGCCAATGCCTGACCGTTTTAACGAACGAACATTTTGTGCAGTTTTGTTTCTGGTTTAAATGCACCAGTTTGCATTTCACTTCGCCCCCACCATTTACATCGTTGGAAATAAAAGTTTCCACCACCACCCCCAGCGAACTGTGGGACAAACTATGGCCTCGCAGCGCTAACAACTTTGGCTACAATGTCAGGATCATTTTTATTAAGTGAATCGTTTCAAAGCACCGTACCAGAGCTGGATCGGCAGCCACTGTGTCTGTGTCCATGGTGTCATGCAGCCCTAAGCACACCGCTGCTTTGCATCCGTATAGAAGCAACACAAGTCAGCCATCTAACATTAACGGCAAGAAAGCTCCAACACAATATGTTCTTCTGCAGAAAATGATAGCGCGAGCAACGGTTACCATTTGTCTACATGCACTAAATCGGTCCATCCACCTTTGCAGGATCTCATGAATTTGTGGATCATTCATTCTTTTCACTTGTCTTTTGTATAGTGGCCAGTGGCGTCACTGGCACAAGCAAAATATTACGCCGTGTTTGGCTAGAATCTTCTACTTAGAGGAAATGAGGGAGTGTTTCCAGGCGCGTTGTAAAAATACGTCTTATGAATCACTCAAAGACACCGTGCCTCGTCATATGAGTTGTCCATCGTGTGAGGGTTGGCGGCACACGTCCTTTTACAACCATTCACGGGGAGAGACAGTAATTCTGCCTCTTTCATAGGTGGTCATTTTCAGCGGGGTCCCGGCCGAGGTCAACGTGCGTACTTATCACTGACCTCGCCTGACTAATCGGACCGGCATGGGAAAGGAGCAGACGATGATACGTGGATTACAAACCTCGGAGAAGAAAAGGCGCCATCCCAGCGATGTACCACAGACCAGTGACCCTCCTTCCATTGACGGAAGCCGACGACAAAAACGCAAGCAGTCAACCCAAACTAGGGGCGCTGCTGAAGGCTCAGAAACAGTGGACTGCTCTGACGGAATGGCGACAAGTTTACCCTTTTACCCAGGACAGCAAAGAGGTTTTCTGGCGCTTTTTGATGTGGGGGTGGCTGAAAATGAGCACAGATGACCGCCAGATTAGTCTGTGCCTAAAGGGTTGACATTCCAAGCTTAAATAGCCAGTAGATTGAAGATATTTCACTCGAACGTGTAGGCATATATTGGCGATTGTTTACAAAATCGACGCCACGTTGCGGCCGCACCGCGAATTAGTCTAAGAAGGAGCGGCGCGCGAGTATCCACATCGTTTGCTGAGCTGCTTGAGGGGTTCGCCGGCACACTCAGGCGTTGTTTCAGAATTTCGATGCGAAAACCTATTTTAGGAGAGCTGTTACATTGATGCTTCCATGCTATCGAGACAGAAGAGCCGCCAAATGTCCTTGCGTAAGTTTCCCGGTGCCACCAACACAGAATTAAGAAAAAGGAAGTCTCCGCATTGTAACAGAATGGTTGTAGACTGCGGATGACGCCGCTCTGATCACGAAACAAGCCTATATAAAAAAAACATCATTTACTCGGATCGGAAACCAAGTGTAAATAAGCATGCAAGATGCTATTTTTTAGCAAACATAGCTGAGAACGCATGACTAGCACGCACATTCCAACTGCGAAAACACTTGTGCGCGGCTGTCTCTGTAACTGCGGGCATTACTGAGGCAGACATGCCAGATGATTTGGGGCATTGTTTACACGCAGAGGGGAGGAAATCTGACAAAACAATTTCATTCTGATTCTTTTCACACTTGGTTCACTGGAGTCAGTCATTGAGAAGAACAGGTGATAGGAATCGAATAGAATCCGTCGGAAGTAATTCTACCAAAGTGGCCGTGGAGCCCCCGGGTCCCGTACCTAGCATCCGTCGTCAACTCCAGTCCAAACGCAACACTCCTGCTTTCCGGACTTCACACGGTTGAGCCTTTCTCGGCTACGAATGGCCAGCCCATCGACAACGCATCCCGGTCCGCGCAATTTCTACACGGCCACGGACCATATCTTCAAGCATCATGGCTTTCTCTGAGCCGCCTGAACGCGGAACCGTCCCTGTACATCCTGCGCATGCGTGGACTTGTGCTAAAAAGGCAGCTCGGAGCGGCGTGCCGTTCAGTGGGCTCGGCAACACGCCAGCGATGGCCCGTGCTAACGTTCTACGCTTCTTGGTGCAGGTAATGAAACCTTATTGCCTTTACGCTAAGCCAAGTAGCTACCGTGCACTGTTGGTGCTGCCGAGCCCACGGCGTTTCCGGTCCATCATGTATGACTGTGCGCATATGTTGTTAAAACTTCTTATGGTAGCTGGTGATATAGAATCTAACCCCGGCCCTAACAAAGAGATTCTTGATGCTTTGAAGGAAATTCAAACTGGGCAGACAGCAATGCTAGCGCAGCTAAAGTCGATTGAAATGAAACTAGTTGATCATGATAAAACGTTTTGCGAGATTAAGGCGCGACTAGATAAAATTGAGACAGCATGTGTTGGTATTGATGACATGCAGACTGAATTGAAAGAACTGCATGGAATCAGCACTGAGAACACGGCGCAGATAAATGCTCTGTCTGCCCGGGTAAATGATGCAGAAAATCGGTCCAGACGAAACAACCTTGTTTTCTACAGCCTTGAAGATAAAGATAAAGAAACATGGTCAGATTCTGAAAATATCATCATTGCACACATTAATCAGTATTTAGACATCCAGTTAGAGCCACGCGACATTGAGCGTGCACATCGCCTTGGGACTTTCCAAACTGGTAGGTGCAGACCTATTATTGTGAGATTTGCTCACTTTAAAGACAAAGATCAAGTCCTGTCTTCCGCTCGGAAATTCAAAGACACAGGATATGCGGTTGCTCAAGATCTTTCTCCCAGCACGCGCCTTGCCCAGAAACACCTCATCGAATTTGGAAAGGCTCGAAAACTGAAATACAAGTTGCGAAATGAAAAGCTTGTCATAAGTGAAAAAACATACCATTTCGACCATGTTTCTAACCATGTCGTTGAGGACAGCTTGTAGCCACCATTAAAACCAAATTGTGAACCCCGTTCGCCGAATCGTCACCCTTTATCATTTCTGCTTGCTAACAATCGAAGTGTTGTTCCCAAGCGCGATTCATTGTGCAGTTTAATAGGTTCATCTTCATGCGATATCTTACTACTAACTGAAACATGGCTTAACGCATCAGTTCACGGTTCTGAGATTCTTCCATTTCTCCCAGATTTTGAGATATTCCGGAAGGATAGACCCGATAATTCGCGCGGTGGGGGTGTATTGCTCGCCACTAAACGGGATCTGCATTGTTCATTTGTTAACCTCCCTTCACAACTGGAAATGATTTGGCTTCGATGCACTACTACACATCCGCCCATCCTCATTGGTATTTGTTACCGCCCTCCTAATGCTGACAGTTCTTTCACCCCCTTATTTCATGATGCCTTAAATGTGTTAACTAAAACATATCCACTTAGCCCTATCCTTCTCTTCGGTGATTTTAATTTTCCCACAATAGATTGGTTTAATCCCGCCGCTACATTATCGAAAAGCAGCCCGGCTAGAGATTTCTTAAACACGTGTATGACTTTTGGCTTAACTCAACTCGTCACTGATCCCACACGCGTTACTGACCACTCGTCCAACGTTCTAGATCTCGTATTAACAACGCATCCTGATAATTTTACTCCTATCACCTTGTTGCGCGGTCTCAGCGATCATTTGACGATACATACTTCTTTTTATTACAACGTACTAAAGAAACAAAAAAATAAAAAAATACTTACGCTTTATGATAAAGGAGACTATGCCAGCATGAACCGTGAATTATCAGATTACTTCGACACCTTCGCTGCTAACTTTCCACTACATTCTCTCGAGTCAATCTGGTTACTTTTCAAAACAGAGATGCATCGGCTTATAAGTCTTTACATTCCAAACATTACTATATCAGAAAGAATAACATCACCATGGTTTAATGTATCACTCAAACGACTCAATAATAAGAAAAAACGCCTGTTCCGGTCGGCCAAGCTGTCTAACTCTTCTTCCACATGGCAGAACTGTCATGCTGTCGCAAAAGAATACAAGTTAACCGCTCAGACTAAACGGAAGTTTTTTTCTACTACTTTACCATCTATGCTGCAGACTAACCCAAAACGATTTTGAAAAACCATTAGCCCTAATCAATGTAAGGAGATTTCACTTAACAGTAGCTCTGGATCTCCTATTCCCGACACTGAGGTTGCAGATGTTCTTAACACAGTATTCAGTTCGGTCTTTACTAATGAACCCCTTGACAATCTTCCAGATCCACCATATTTTACGCACCCGCTCATGCAAAATATCACATTTCATCCCGTCGGCATAGTCAAGGTAATTGAGTCACTGAAGAACTCGTCATCTACTGGAGTGGACGGTATCAACGCCAAAGTGCTAAAAAATACTAAACATACGTGTAGCCTGTTCTTATCGCTCATATTCCAGGAATCCCTGAACACCGGTTCGATTCCACGTGACTGGCAGGTGGGCAAGGTCATCCCAGTCTTCAAGAAAGGAAGCCGACCATCGCCGAGTAACTACCGCCCGATTTCCATAGCAAGCGTTTCTTGTAAAATAATGGAGCATGTTTTATACTCGCATATTGCTACCTTCCTATCGTCCGTTCATTTTTTTCACTCAAGCCAGCATGGTTTTCGCAAGAATCATTCCTGTGATACCCAACTGGCACTCTTCCTGCACGACTTACATTTAAACCTTGATCGTAATATCCCGACTGATGCAGTGTTTTTAGACTTCGAAAAAGCGTTCGATAAGGTTCCCCATGGTCATCTCTTACTAAAGTTATCGCGCCTTAATATTCATTTATGTGTTCTGAACTGGATTCGAGGGTTTTTATCTAACCGTCAGCAGTTCGTATATGCCAATTCACACTCTTCATCCTTAACACCTGTGCTCTCAGGGGTACCTCAAGGAACGGTACTCGGGCCCCTCCTTTTCTTGATATATATTAATGACCTACCGTGTAACATTTCTTCTCATATCCGACTCTTTGCCGATGACTGTGTCGTTTACCGAAGCATTACTAACTCCACCGCCCATCTCGCATTACAAACTGACCTTATTCGCATACAGGACTGGTGTAAAACATGGCTCATGTCATTAAATATTTCTAAAACCGTGTTAATGTCCATTCACCGTCGTCGTAATTACGTAGCGCCTAATTGTAATATTAATAACCTGCAGATTGGAACATCCGAATCATTCAAATATCTTGGTGTGCATATCTCGCGTGACCTAACTTGGACCTGTCATATTAATCACATAATAAATTCTGCTAATTGTGCTCTAGGTTATTTACGCCGTAACCATTCACTCGCTCCTCCCCCTATTAAACAGCTTGCTTTTCAAACCTTTGTGCGTCCCAAGCTTGAGTATGCTAACGCTATTTTTGATCCGCACCACGTTAATCTTACTAACGCCCTCGAATTGGTTCAGAACCGCGCAACACGATTCATTCTATCAAATTATTCCTACCACTCAAGCATCTCAGCACTAAAAGCTCGAATAAACTTGCCCCCCGTAGCCTCGCGCCGTAAGATAGCACGTCTTAACCTTTTTCATAAATTTTTCCATTCTTTGCCTCTTGATAACCCCTACATAAAAAGAGCCCACCGCATCGCCCGGTTCAGCCACAGTAACGCAGTGTATCCCCTACAAGCCCATACTGTGACATTTCAGCAGTCATTTTTTCAGCGTACTGCACGAGACTGGAATGACCTGCCCACCGAGGTTGCCATTATCATCAACCCACTAGAATTCAAGCGGAGCGTCGCCAACCTTTCATCTTAACATTTTTTACCATTGTTTGCCAGATACCGTCCACTCCCTCATGTAATGTCTCAACCGAGACCTTTGACGAAATAAATAAATAAATTGCTTGCCTTCTGTACACAGTTCACTAGAAAACAGCGCATAAGGCGCGGCTATTTGCTTCGAGAAAACAGCGCGCAGAAACAGGCGACTTCATTTTTCGCGCTTGCCGCCCGCACACACGATCAGAAATATATACTTATATTGAAAGCAGCACTTTTTATTTTAGTTTGTGGGCTCGAAAAAAAAAAGTGCGCATGTTCCTCAGTATAAAATTGAGGCGACGGTGAATGGGAAGCTCATTTGTTTTTTGTGCAAGTAGAATAACAGTCACTGAATCTTACTTCCCTGAAAGACTTGCTCTTCTAGTACTGTCTTCCACCTGTTCTACATGAGCCTTTATTATCAATATCATTGCTTTTAAATTCTCTCCAGGGCACGCATCAACCAACTACTGCTCCGGTTTCACGCCAGGTGTTTTCAAACGCCAGACAGTGACTTCTTCCTTGTCCGTTGTTTATTCTAGAAACGAGAGGTTGTTTTGATCTGACAAGGCTGCTGCCATAGGCAAAAAAAAAACTCGAATTAATCGTGAAATTTTAGAACAAGCGCAATTTTACTTATGCTCTCCCCAGGAGCAGTCGTCTCTAACGCCGCCATAATGGCTAAACTGAGGCGCTCCCCATTCATCGTGCAAATCGCCAATATAGCGTCTGCGTCATTCTTTCTAAAGCTATAAATAGCCCCTTTCTGTATCTCTATACATAAATACCTCGAAATTCCTTTTTTACTACACCTTGCACAGCAGCTAGCCTTCAGGCCAGGACTTCAGAGTTCGCTTTGGTAGGAGAAAGTCCTATGCGATCCGAGTCTTCAACCTAACATCGGTGGATGCGTCAGGATCTAAGGCGAGACAGCCACCAAGACTGCCACCGACACTGCCATATCTAAGAATGAGTAAGCGCTTTGATGAACCTGGTGAGAATGCCATGCACAACCAGTGAGCTTTTTAGCCAGCTGAACGCATCATCTAAACAATAAGTGTCCCCAGTAAACTATGATTGCGCTTAAAAGTCGGTGCCTCTGAAACCGGGTGGGCGCTGAACGAAAGTCATATCGCATTAAGGTAGAAAGGAAGTTAGTCATTACGATCGCCAATGCTGCACGGGATTACCGATTGACAACTTTGATATACCCCTGTTTCTATCTCACTCAAGCATTTACTACTTGTGAGGCCTTAGTTTAACTTTAGACCAGTGAAAGTGCATTTTATTTCATTTTTGTGGCGCTAAACTTTGAGTGCAGAAACTGTTCAATTTAATAGGAAATAGGAGGAATAAAATAGCAATGAGAATGTTCAAAGATGATCACAGCGCAGAAAAATACTTCCTCTGCTCTACCAAGGAAAAGCCGGACTGAAATGCTATGTATATAATAAACTTTTCCTTTTGAGCTATAGCAACAGTGACGTTCAATGTTCGGTGTTGTTTAACACCCGAAATACTTGGTGCTGCATTCGGTTTTCGAAGTGAAGTTTCACCGTTCAGCACATGTCGAAACTTTACCACTGATTCGCACAGAGTTCACTTCCTGCCCGCACCGGGTCTATCGTAGCAGTCGCTGGCAAGTTACAGCTTATCGCCCATCTATTACCGATAAGGTCTTCCTCGCAATACTCTCCGCACCGACACAAATACGAACTTCGCGCCAAGTTTACTAATTTTGATGTGCATCAGGCAGTCTGCAAAGGATTTTTCTTGTGGTAATTACAGGTATGTATTTCACTTCCTTATTGTCACTTATAATGTGTAAATGACTCCTATTTATGACAGCATAGTTTCTTTTTACATCATAATTAATCGTATAATCGTAGAGGTTTCAGGGAAATAATGAAAAACTGTTTTTGTGCTCGCAACTCCAATCTGACATCGCTCTTTGCCATTCGAGCAAAACTGAGCACATTTCAGCCGCAGCCCCTCTGAATCTCCACAGACTTCTTCTGGGGTTTTTTAATTATATGACTCTCGCAGGATCGGAAGACACGCTCAGAAGGTTTCGACTACCTTTTTGACACTTTCCTTCTTCAGAGGGAACAGCGTTCTGTGCAACTCTATTACACGACAGCGCATAAAGCTCGTTCGGTCGAAATGCCGTCGAGGTCATAGTACTTGCGCGCATCGCGCCGGAAATATTCGGGGCTGCGTAAAAATCCACGCACTGTCAATGAATAAAAAAACCGGGGTCTAGACCGATAATCGAACCAGAGCCTTTGACGTTCGAGGACGGGAAGCTTCCACTCCGCAGCGACGGCTCGACGTTTGAACATGAATAAAGGCGCGTCTAGTGCACGCACGGGTTTCCTAGAAACGTATCTTCAATATCAGTACCATGCGTTTCCGGTAAATTTTCTCCGTGCTTGACGTGCAGTCGTAGCACCACCCTGTGGCATCCACTGAACTCCCCCTTCCCCCCCCCCCCCCCCCCCCATTCGCCTTACACGGCGCTAGCCCGGCAGATGGCGCACGCGTAGGCGACCTTTCTGCGTCGTAGTGCGCGTCGTTCATTTCTGAACAGGTGTGATGGAACCGCAGCCGTCTACGGGTGCTAGTGTGGAGCAGCGTCTGCGTTGTTTTCAGAGACCTCCTAGAAACTCCGAGCGACTTGTCCAACGGGCAAGACGATGTCGTTCTGTGGACTCCCTGGCAGCGCTGCAACACGCTGTTTCACTCTTAAAGGCGAATATTAAGCGTTGTCCATTTTTTTTTAGAGTTTGCAACTATTGCTTGCAAAGCGGAATTACTTCCAGCTTCCGTAGACCGCATGATTGCCTTCTCCTCAGCACTGGGCAGTTTAAAAGATTGTGATTAATGCTGATTGCGTGCATTGTTTTTAATTGCATAAAATTGAGGTGTCGACGTTACTTGGAATTAGGGACAGTGGTCTAGCTCATTTGTTTTGCCAACATATGGCGGATGACAACAAAATAACGGGTGCACTAAAACACACACACAAACACGCACGCACACGCACTCACAAGCACGCACGCACGCACACACAGACACACACACACTCTCTCTCTTTCTGCGGTGACGACATCACCCTGTCGGTCACGACCGACAAAGACGTGCAAATCGAGTTCACCTTGCAGGCGGCAGCCGATGCAGTTGCGCGCTACGCCACCAGCGTGGGCCTCTCCTGCTCTCCGACAAAATCCGAACTCCTCGTTACCAGGGGCATCCCAATGCAATAGACCTCTCCTCTTCTAGTTTATGTGGATGGCACTCCAGTACCAGAGGTCCGTACCCTCCGTGTACTAGGCGTGGACATTCAAAAAACAACGGTAAAAGCACTGTTACCGTGAACCAACTCAAAGCATGCGTCCTTCAAAACGTTTGATTCACCGTTTAGCAAACAAACATCAGCGTATGAAGGAAGCGGACCGCAGGTGCTTGGTCTAGGCCTTCGTCCTAAGCTGCACCGTTTATACCATATCATACATCGTCTTCCTCCCATCATAAAGGAAGAAAGTAGGCTGCCTCATCAGACAAGCCCACAAAACAGCCCTTCACATCCCCAAAAGCACACCCACACAGAAACTACTAGAGCTGGGAGTCCGTAGGCAGAGGGCCACCTCAGAGCCCAATACGAAAGCTTGTCCCAAAGTCCCACAGGACGCATCATTCTTCATGAGCTCCGAATAGGACACAGCTCCCCACAGAGCCCCACAGCCCAACCTCTACAACACATCCACGAACAACTCATCATTAATGACACGCCAATAAACATGCACCCCGAACACCCCCACCGCAAGGCGCAAAGCTCGAGCGCCTGCACTACACAAAAACAACTCCCCGCTATAGGAGACAGTCCATGTGGTATGTCGCGGACTATCCCGATCAAGCAGCTTTTGCCTTAGCGGCAGTCGATAACTTAGGCAACCCACTCAAAGCCGCCATTAGCAAAGTATGGCTCGCGGATGAAGCAGAAGAGTCAGCCATCGCCATAGCCATTAACTGATCCAAAGCGAGTAAATTCTCAGCGACTCCAAAACAGCCGTTCGAAATTTTGCGAAAGGCAGAGTCTACTCTGCCGTCATCTTAGCCCTTCAAAGTATGCTAATTTAGAACCCCGCCAAATGCCAAATTTTTATCTGACTAAATTATCTGAGTCCATGCATCGCTCTCGTCGCATCCAGGGAACGAAGCAGCTCACAACTGCGCCCGAGGATTCGTCGAACCGGGAAGTGGCCTTCCCGTACCTCAGATCGGTAAGGGAGTGTATGGCCACTTATCACGAAATTACGATACACTATCGCAATGACTGGCTTCACTACCCGACCTCTAATAAATCCCTCACCAATTCCTAACAACTCCAACTCCTGGAGACAACTCCAAACTATCACCTTCCCCTACTTCTTCATCATTTTTAAAGAAGAATTCTCCCCAAATGCAAACTGTGTGGCCACGAAAAAGCCATCCTAGCTGATATACTATATGAATGTCCATCGGAGGAAGCCCCGTAGAACTTGCATCTCTCGAACCTCAAACAGTGGGAGGCCGCGTTGCTCGGCTCCGCTCCGGAGAGGCAACTCCGGGTAGTCAGATGAGCCATAGAGGTCCCCGAACGCCAAGGGCTCATGACCACCTAAGGGGGTGTGAACCCCCCCTCCCACACACACACACACACACTAACACATATGTAGTCTACTCAAGACACTGTTTAGCCGACCAAATAAAGTTTCACCACCACATGGTGTTAGCGACGGTTCGATCATAAAACCTCTGTCTCCATGCGGTGTAGCGATAGACCACTCGGGGACGCCACGGTGTATTCGTGCGCATGGACGCGTAGACTTATAGTCCTCCAGTGTGAAATGGAGTAACCGTGTTGTGAAAATGTCTACTTTTGGAGAATTTTTCTGTTTGCTTCCATAGACACCATTGGATATACAGAAAGACAATTCCCTGTTCTATATGAAGCCGCTGAAAAAAAGCGATTGATCCTGTATATCTCTCAAAAATCGTGTTTTTGTCACCAAGAAGACCTCTAAAATTTTCTGTTTCCATAGACGGTCATTGGATAAACCATGGTTTCGGAACAAACGTTAGTGGAGGCATCGAGACTCCGCTGCCTTTGCCATGTTCGGGAGACAGTGCTTGAACTCTGGCTGCAAAGAAGGGGCGTCTATAGTTATTCGAGCGCAGGTAGAGATGGATATAGAGAGGCAGAGCGAGAGAGAAAGCGTCCGGTGTCCTCTTTGATGCTTGATTTGATAAAAATGAGAGATATCATTTTTAAGGTGATTTTTTGCTCAATAATTGCCACAAACCTGAAACAAGCGATCCTCACGCTCTGTCAGGTGCTCGACGGTATCTGTCGTAAAACGGCTCACACTGAAACGCTGTGTCGGCTATTCTAATGTATGTAATATTATTCACGAAGCCACTATTTTATACCCTTAATGACATCAAGGACGAAGGTAGCGTTTCTGAACAGTTTTGATAAGCTGGTGCGACCGAGACATAGTTTCCCTTCTTCTTCCAGCCCTTGTGTTGTGTTGCCGACTTTTTATTTTTCTCTGTCTCAGATTTTACAAAAAAAATCAATGATTCATGTGAATTTTTTTCAATTATTTTGTCAATTTCTTCTTTTGAGTGAATTTTGTCAAAAATATCAGTGATCACGGTTAAATTTTCGAAACGATAGAGAAGAAATGTTCCGACAACCACTGGCATGAAGAATGAAGAAAGGTTGCCTGCTGCGGATTCGTGCAGCCCATACAGTCTGGCGCGGGCAGCCTCAGATACGTTTTTAATACTGGTTGGGGGTATGAAACCCCCGGAACTTCCCGACATTAAGCTTTGGCGGAGGGTCACCTAGAACCTTAACCATGGAGCAAAACCCAGTTTGTTATCTGTGTGATAAGTTGCACCAAAAAATGATGCTTCTTCCATTCAAAAGCTACGGGCGCAAGCCGTAGCTGCGCTAGCTAGCAGCTGTCCGAAATTTCAGAAGACGTTTGTGATTAAATAAGACATTGATCATACATGCTGACGGACAAATGCACATCACGCTAGTCTCGTGGAGAGGAAACAAATGTAAGCGGAGGAAGCCACTCGGCAGACGCAGTGATCATGGCGCCCCACAGTGAGCGCCCGTTTCTGTATGCTCTACGCCTAACACCACGGTTGCTCAGTGGTCATGGCATTAGGCTGCTGAGCGTCAGGTCGCAAGATCGAATCCTGGGTGTACGGCGGCACGTTAAAAAAGCTCCGGCAGTCAGAATAACTTGGGGCCCTCGGTTATGTCCCCTCTTTGTTTCTCTCCCGTCTGTCACCCCTTCCTTCACCACTTCCCTCAAAACACGCTTAACACGCTTCTTGTGGCCATAAAGTGTGCAACAGTTACTGCGCCTTTCCTTTCTTCCTGAAATGTCTCCGTTCGCGTTTCTATAAATGCTTTCCGCAGGCTTCCGTTCTACCGGTGGCGTCGTAGCTGGCGTCATGGCTGCTGCCGAAGACTTTCCGCGTGGCAGCTTTCCCGGAGCCGAACGCCACCCGGAAGGCCCCTGAAATTTTGCACGGAGCGGACTGCGACGGGGCAGAAGGCGTTGCGCCAGGAAAGAAGCTTCAAGCCCTCGCGCGCCTCGTCCTTGGCGCCGGCTGTTCGGAAGCCAGCGGGAAAGCGTATGCAAGTGCCTTCCGATGTGCCCCCATTCCTGCCACTTCACTCCTGCGTCCGACACCTCTGAGCTGCTGTCGAAGGTCTCGATTCAGTGCGACGTTTCCGGGAGGTCGCAGCGCGACACGAATGTGCATCATGGCTCCGCCGTGCGTCGGATCACGGATATAAAGCCAGCCTCTCGCATCTATGCTAAATATGGAGACGATTGCTGCACTAGAACTTTGCAGGCAACTACTAGCAGCGCTATGAGCTCGCACCGAGATAAACCGCCTCCACCTTTCCTCGACATGTGTGGGGAACCGCATGCCAAGCAAAACGGTGCCAACGGCGTCCTAGAAGAGACGGACCAAAGGACTGTGCCGCCTCGGTGGCTCAGTGGTTATGACGATCGTCTGCGCTGACCCGAAAGACGTGGGTCCGATCCCGGCTGCGGCGGTCGGATTTCAATGGAGGCGTCAGTGTACGTTAAAGAACACCATGTGGTAGAAATTATCCGGAGCATTCCACTACGGTGCCGCTCGTAGCCTGGGTCGCGTTGGGACGTTAACCACACAAAACCAACCGATCGAAAATTCCGCACCTCGTCTTTGAAGGAGCTCTGCACCACACTTCAGTCGATCGCGGAAACGGCTTGTAGGCAGTTGGTCCCCTTATTAGCTGCGTGTTTCCGAAAGGATATTGCCTAAAGGCACGCCTGTGTCACGTCTTCCCTTTCTGCGTCCTTCGTGAAGTTCGCGCTGTTTTCATTGTGGGAAAAATTTAATGTGCAAGATTCAGCTTCTGTCGCGTAACCCTCAACGTCGATATTGTTGCACTCGTTCCCTCTAGGCTTACTGCTCCGAGAGCATTGACTCGTTTACTGAGACAGTGGCGGCCGCTGTTGTCCATTGCAATGCATTCTCGCCGCTTTCTTGAGGGGGGGGGGGGGGGGTGCAGGTTGGTGTAAGCGGTAACATCCGCCATCCCGGCTGCACCAGTATACGTCATACTGACATGATAGGGGAGCCACAAGAAAAGTAGGATTCTCAGTTCCGTTCCTGCTGTTTTTCAGCGCTATAGTTAGGGCACGGCCATATTATTGGCTGTCATGTGCACGGCAGTACAGACTAACCGTGAAATTTATTGAATCCCAAATTCCTGGACGTGCCGCCCTTCTCCTCGCTGCACATCATATTATACACGACCATTGAGTGTTTCTGCTGTGCAGTTGCTCTTACGTCATTCATGAACCGGCCATGCGAATTTTGCCTTCCTAGAGCCCACTCACCGGCATCTTCCCTCGAAGATTCGTAGCCCCATGCAGCAAGTGTCTGCTTTGCACTCTATGTCGGTCTTTTTAACCACCGCTCATCACCGCGTCAAGGTGCGTGGTGCTCTTGAGGCAAGCACATGGAGCAAAAATGAAGCTATCTGGTACAAAGCCGCGGCATTATCCCCTTCCAGAACGCATTCCTCTTGGCGTAGTCGTACAGCATGGGGTTAACCGTCGACAATATGTCCCGCGTTACATTTTTCTGTTATCAAGATCGGATCAACAAGAAAAAAAAGACAAACAAAACGTTCTCACGCATTTCAGGAAGTTCTGAGAATATTGCTCAATATTAATGCGGATGAGATAAATCTGCGGTAGGCTTTCATCACTACGACGGAATCTCTGAATTTGTTCTCAGCTTGGTTTCCACACCCATCCACGAGTAGTCATTAAGGCCAGCCTGCTGCCACAAATGTCCGTCCGCGCTGTTTCTGCAGCTCGAAGAGCCCAAGAAGCGTGTTTTATTTTGTTATTGACCCTTATCAGCCCTCGGCCAAGGCGTCGCCGTAATCGACGCTCCCTGTCACGTTGTGCACGCGCTGGACATCGTTTACAGCTTTGCGTACGCACTGCTTGATGAAGATAACTGCTCGCGTGGAAGAGGGGGTGGGGCAGTGTTTCTTCTTGCTCATTTACTCGGACAGACAACAACGTAAAAAATACGATGCGCCAATAGTGCCTCTGTCGGTTTGTATGCAGCGCTTACCGGGAGGTTTTCACTGAAACAAAGCTTGAATACTGAAGTTGTTCTTTTTGCATGCTTAGTGAGCGGTTCCAACTAATGAATCGTGCTCGATAAAAGCATGGCAGATCAATGGACTGCTCTTATAGGAGCGTGCTCCTATTGTAACAATGTAGCCATTGAACTTTTTACACGAAAAAATAGGAACAAATGCGATTTTCCCTTGCAAAATCACTCGCTTGCGGTATAGGGCGAGGGGAGGGTAGGCCGTTGCAGCGGAAACCTCGACACGTGAGGTCGAGGTGCACGGTCGAGAAGCCGATCACCACGGCAGAGAGATGCGAAAGCGAGGCCCTCTGTAACTCACTCAGACTGCTTAGGTCTCCACCACCTTCTAAGCAGTGCATTAACTCAGCCTTCACCTGCATTATATATCAAGCGGATTTTTTTCACCTTTCTTCCTCCAGTTCGCTTGTCTTATTTTAGAGTCAACTCCTCCCATTAGACTTCCCTAGATTGCACGCCACTTTGCACCTCCAAGGGCGGTTGGGGAACAAACAACCCACAATGCAGGTTAAGTTTCAGTGCTAAACTCGTTTAACAGTAAAAACACCCATGTATTTTTCTAAGGGTGCACTTTCAAAGATCAACGTAATCGCACTGCCATGGTGTGGTTAAATGGTTATGCTTTTTCTATCCGACTTCACAACTTGGCGCGAATAACGTCTTTGTGAAGACAGAAGTTCACAACTTGATGCCACCAGTTCAGTTATTACTAGTTATGACTAGTTGTTACTAGCTTCAGTGAAGTACGCCTCCTCAAAGACGCATTTATTGTATTTGCGTTGCGACGCGGTCGAAACGTCAGCAATAAATGTGTCTTTGAGAAATGTGTCCCGGCACCGCTGGTCGCATTTCGATGGAGGCGAAATTCTAGAGGCCCGTGTACTGTGCGATACCAATGTACGTTAAAGAACCCCAGATAGTCGAAATTTCCGGAGCCCTTCACTGCGACGCCCCTTGTAGCCTGAGTCGCTTTGGGACGTTAAAACCCCATAAACTATACATGTATTGCGTTAAGAGAGTAGGTTGCGTTGGCTTCCGTCGGGAAAAAGTTGAGTTAAGTAGGCACTTCTCCAAGACATATTTAATGTCTTTGCGGTGCGGTTGAAACGTCGGCAATAAATGTGTCTTTGAGAAGGTCCTACTTAAATCAACTTTTTCCCTGAGGAAACCAACGCAACCTACATTTGTAACACAATATATGTATAGTTTATGGGGTTTTAACGTCCCAAAGGGACTCAGGTTATGACGGACGTCGTAGTGAAGGGCTTCGGAAATTTCGACCACCTGGGGTTCTTTAACGTGCACTGACGTCGCACAGTATACGGGCTCCTTACTACCATTTAGCATAATTCGTTTTTAGAGTGTAAGGGCGCAAATTGGTTAACATTTTCAGTGTCGCTTTATTTCTTTCTGTGTCAGAAGTTGGCACTGTTACTGCACAACTTTGTACTAATACACACAAGTCAAGTTCACGTCTGGCAGGTACCGCTCGTTCCGGCCGGCATTCATTGTTCAAATCATTTTGAGTGTACGCAAGCCATCCGTATACTTCATTTATCAAGTGGATGTTCACTGAAATGGATGTACTTACGTCCTCAAGAGCAACCCCTAGAAGCTGTGCTATAAGTCAGGAAATGATGGCGCGATAAGGACCCGTGACTGCTGCCACCCTATCGCAACGAATGGCAGTCGCTACCATATTTACAAAAAATGCATCAACTAGCCCAAAAAGAAGTTTTACTGAAATATCTCGTCAGTTTTATACGGCCCCCGAACAAATAAATGGGCAGTGTCGTCCCTATTATTTTCTTGCGCTCGACGCCATAGAAGATACTTTGCAATCGTTTTTGCGGTCTGTCTACAAATGGAATCACTCGGCACTGAAGATCACGACATACGTCAGCCTTGGTTGTCATGCAGGCCGGCTATAGACGTTAATGTATTTTTAAGTGCCAGAGCTGCACCAGCTGTGTAAAACGCATCGCAGTGAAGGGCTTCAAATTAATTTGGTTGTTCTCCGGTTCCTTATCTCAGAACAAGGGTGTCGGCGTCCCGGCTCCATCGAAGTGTGGGAACCACGGCTGGGAAAGCAAAACTTTGTTGAGCTGCAGAACGCGGCTAATATGCCAGCTTCAGCAACATTTGGTTCGTAATTTGAAGCGCATGCCAAATTGCAAGGCACTTGGCGGCGCCCGAACCGCGTCCACAAACGATGGCCCTGGTTAAATACTATTTCATAAGTGTTGACTTATACCTGGCGCAGAACAGTAACAGCGAATCTAATTGCTAAGTAGATGTTTGCGGAAGGCAAAATTTTTTGGAAGTTCTGGCAATTTGTTTTTGTTGAGCTATTCAGTGCTTGAATCGCGTTCGCCATTCCAAAATTGATGCGACGTCAACTCGAGCACAAAGCACGTAACGGGTGCGCAAAAGGCAATCAAAACTAGTGTCTGTCAACTGGGCACACATGCACGATCAGCAGAAAAACAATACATGAATGAATGTGATCGTCTGGAAAGCGATCCGTCGTGGACAAGAGAGGCATTGCGCGAACTTCTCGCATTGTGCTGATAACTTTGACCTGCTGGTAGGGTTTCTTTCGTCTCAATTGTACACAGCAACGCCTAGTTACGGTCATATGTTAATCAAACGGATGGCGAAAAAACAGCTGAAGTGCGCGTTACTTGCTTGAATGATTTTTTAAAATAAATTTTGTTGTTCTAAAACTGACGTGTGGAATAACTACGTAGAAAGCAACCCATTTGCGGAGTGCGGTGCCTCCGAACGGAACAGCAACGCTTTCACCATTGTTTTAGGCTTTTAAGAACACGTATATTACCGAGTGACGTACAACAACGTCAAGTTCACAGGATTTATTCGGGTCACTGATAGGCATGTTGCGGTTATCGTTAAACGCTGTGCTCTTGCACTTTGGCGGAGACTAGAGGCCGATATCACGGTGATTTTAAAGGATAATTTTGGGCGTTCCACTTTCACCGCCGAACGTTGGCCAAATGAAGAACAGAGAATCGAAAACCGGTGTGCGCGAATCTGCACACAAGGAGATCCGACGCATGCGAGCTCCGTTTGAATGCACAGCTTGCATTGTAATGAATAACAGTACGTTGAAAAACTTCTCGATATGGCACCGATACTGCGCTCGCATCAAGACATCAGAAAAAGAGATCAAAACAAACTTAATGATTGTCGCTGAATGCGGCAGTCAGGAAGAGGCAGAGCATTCAACAGGCTCCGTTTCTTAGCTTCACCCTTTTTTTTTTGAAGCTGGAAGACGTGATCGAGATATTAAGTGCGAACAGCGCAGATACTACGCGAGATGGCTTCAAGATGTCTGCCCCTTGTAACCTAAACTAACTGCAATTTTCTTTCGAGCCGTCGGTGGTCACATCGAACGGAATAGAGATGAACAAGGCGAGCGCCAAGGCCAGTCAGTCTGCTGTTGCAAGTAACGCGCGCGCACGCGGTAGAGTTGGCATATGGGGACGTCAGGCGCCTTCCAGCGCAGTCTTCCACGTTCTGCGTGCTTCCGCGGTACGTGCAAGGCGGCGCGATAAGGACGCACGCGAGGCGGCCTCCCACCTGTGTTGTTGGGGTTGTACTGGAAGACGCGCGACCGGGCACGCACGGGTCTGCCGGCGACCAGACGCGGAACGCTGATGAGCATGACGGCGACGCACAGCCAGCAGCAGGCTCGGAGCACAGCCATCGGTGCGGGCGCTCTTGTCACCCACCGGAGGAGCGAATGGCGGCCGCGCCGTCACCGAGCCGGGGGCGTCAGTCAGCGCCTGGAATCTCCATGGCCGCGTGACGTCACGTCAATCGACGCTCGCATTAGCGGGAGAGATAGGAAGAGTCGGGCCGGCACGTTATCCGAGACCACGCGCGGCATTGTTGCGGACGCCGGCGTCGCGCTGCTGGCACGTCGTCTTTGAAGAGCAGGTGTCAGGTTGTGCTTTTAAACCACGCGCCATGAGCGAAAAAATAGTGACAGAAGTCTGCATGCCGGCCCCTGCACTCGCCGAAACGTTCGCTGACGCCGCACATTGCGCAATTACAGCGGCAGAAAAGGGGAGGGGCGGGGGGTACATAGTGCAGAGCTCAGGTTTGTGTAGTGTCAGGCTAACAAGAGCTGAAAGAAAGCGAAGAAAGGAGACGGAGCGATTTGACGGCGAAAACTTTCTTACAAAAGAAAAAAACAAGGAACAGAGAAGACACGTCTCCGCAAGCAAGATATTGTGAAATGTTTATAATTACTCTCGCATTAACACTGCTGGGATTAAGGCAGGTCGCAGCGGCAGCTGATTGGTTAGACTTTCTGGAGTGTTTTACGTTTACTGAAATCTAACCTTCAGTCGCAATCCCAAATATCTCCTTCATCGCATCGAGGCCACCGCTGTCCGGGTTGAACACGCGAACTCGTGTTCAGCAGCCGAACGCCAAAGCCACTGAGCTGCCATGGTGGGGCATACTGGAAAAGTCCACCCCGCTATGTTTGGGTATTCTTAACTAGAGATAATGGAACGCGAAATTAACAAGTCCTGTTCAAAACGGAAAAAAAAAGAATGAACAAATTCGCAGGACTGTGCGGCAAAAGCTAGACACAGGTCTCGACAGTTGATGCAGTGAAGCGGTTACGTGACAAATGACGCTTCCCTTACGGAGTTTGGGCCAGTTCTGGAAATCACGCATGCATTTCGTGCGCCCTGCCCACTACAACTTCATCCAATTTGGCTGTGTCGCCGGTGGCTGGACATTGCGTTCACAAACGTATACTGCTTCCTCATTGGTATGGCTAATAGCCATGAGTCAACTATTCTTGCAGACTAGCTAGTGTTCAGCGCCGCGAAGGCTTGTAATTTTATGCGTTGCATATTGCAATCACTCAGTTCAGCCCTTGGGCGCGGCCGGGCAGCCACCATTGACCTTTAGCGCAACCACGTGACGTGACGTCACGATAGCCGGAGGAAAAGTTGGGCCCCAACTCGCGCGGTCGCGCGCGGCCGCAGCCACCACCTGACTCCCGCTCCTCCCGCTAGGGGCGCTGCGCTGGCGCGTGACGTCACGGAGGAAAAGCTGGGCCCCAACTCGCGCGGTCGCGCGCTGCCGCAGCCACCACCTGACTCCCGCTCCTCCCGCTAGAGGCGCTGCGCCGGCGCGTGACGTCACGGAGGAAAAGCTGGGCCCCAACTGGCGCGGTCGCGCGCGGTCGCAGCCACCACCTGACTCCCGCTCCTCCCACTAGGGGCGCTGCGATATGATTGACGTCACGGCATATGTATAAAAGAGCTGCGCTCCTTCGCCGGGACAGTCTTATACCCCTGTCACACGGGCATTTCGAGGGCCCTCGAACCGATAGTCTATCGACTCAAAAGCGATCGAGCGCTGCTACACGGGCAGTTTCAATGGCGATCGAGTCAATAGCCTATCGAGTCAACGGAGCAGCACGGAACTCCATCGAGATATGCAACGCATTCTTGGCTTAACCAAGCTAAGCCTGGCCATTTTTTACTTATTCATTCCTCAAACTGCCGTAACGCGGCTTCATCGCTTTGCTTATGATCCGAAATGCGACCAGATTTACCTCGAATCATCGCCGCAGATGTCACGCATAGTGGTAACGGCAATCTGATAGGGAGGAGGGCACCGAAAGGCTTCAAAAGGTAATTTCTTGGTGCTTACTGGCGACCGCAAAGAACTGTACAACTCAGTGGCTACAATAACAACAGGCGTGCTCGGTGGTAGTCGAAGAACAGCACCACCACTGCTCTCGGCCGCACTCGTTTCAAAGTTGAGTACTTACGATGTAAAGCACGGAAAGCAGCCACAACACTCTAGAAGAACGTAGAAGGAGTTGCGAATGGCTGCGATCATTCGAGATAAATCCGGCACCATCTTGGATCGCAAACAAAGCGATAAAGACGCATGCCGGCAGCTTTGAGGCATGCCCGAACATTACGAGCTTCAAAGGCAATAGTGTGCCGTAGTGGTGGCTCACAGAGACAGGGACAGCACAAAATGAAGCAGGCGGTACACGGAAGGAGGCGAGCGCTGCTAACACCTCAGCTTAATAAATCCGACAGGACGTTTGTCAGCCTGCTCTCAATATCGCTGACAATAAAAGGACAAATTATCTCAGCTCACGCAGCTTCACCCATAGGCATCCGAGGTAGCATAGGTGACATGATATGCCTTCGCTCCGCAATTCCTTTTATTGTTAAAGAACAGTTGCTGTATTCAAGGAAGTGATCTTCCAGTAAAATGTGAGTTGTTAGTATGCTGTGTATCGTCTCCTTCGTTTTCTATTTTCCTCTCCTTTCAGCGCTTACAGTCCGGCTGATCGCACTGCTGCTCTAACTGCTCTTATGACGAGACAATAGAACACGTACTTTATGCTTGTCTGGAGATCTGTAAATAAAGACAATGGCTACGCTACTCTGGACCGTCTTATTCCTCGCCGGCTAACGCAGATGAAAGTCCTCGAGCGGTGGCCACAGTGATCAACAGCTCTGAAGGCCTTCACGGAACACTTCGGTTCCTTGAGGGGTCTTGTTTCTTTCTTTCTTTTATGCACCAGCTCACTTGGCTTCGTCTAACTGGTGTCTTTGCTTCCGTCTTCCCTTTTTATCTCCATTCCTATCTCTTCCACTGCTGGGCACAAAACTTGAACCTTCTCATGGCTAATTTCCTTGACATTCATTCTGCAACCGTCCTCACTCTCTCTCTCTCTCTTACACACAGTTTTTGAAACTGGAAATGTGTTTGCAAACTAACGTACAGAAGGCGAATAGAAAGGCTGAAAGCACGCGACCTAAAAAGCGACAACATGGCCGTGTTTACCTAATGCCAAGCTGACTGAAAATGTCGCGGTGATTGACTGACAAAGTAGAGTGTATGGCAACAATAGTACATTCTGACAAAAGAAAACCGCCAGACTAGAGAGATGTTCACGGTGGACGCACGTACGCCCAGCAGGGTCATGTTTTGATTTCAAACGCCGATTCTGACTCGTAGTACATTTCCACGATATAGCTGATATTTCAGATGCAGCCTCTTTCAAACAAATCTTTGCAACTCATTAGCGTCTGATGTGAGTGCCGATGGAAATATTCATGCACGCTATCGTTACAGGCTCTCCGCTAACACTATGCGCTGCAACGTGTAGCACGCAAACCGTTATTTTATACTATAGAGATGTACTATAAGTATCCATGTTCTTAACTCTTCACCTGACATGCCATTTCAGGATACGGAAGAAGCAAAGACACTGCTAGAAACTGCCGATGCACCTGAAAGAGGAAAGAAAGAAAATAAGCCGCTGGCGCCCAACATGCGGAGTTCATAAGCCCAGCTCCCACCCGTGGCATGTTGTGCGATCAGCAATATTCTATAAATCTTTCTGATAACTAACTGATTACGCAGTTAGTTTTCTTCACTGAGCTAAAAGTAATAATAACAGTTCTCCTGAATGCCTTAATTATTTGCTTCCAAAAGGTTGTGGGCTTCTTTCGAATGTACCTTAACTAGCCCCTCTTTTACCTCATTCCTTGCTGCTGACATAGCACTACGAAGGTAGTCGGTTCTGGCAGTTTTGATGCCATATACTGCACAAGGGAGTTTCAATCCACACAACTTCCTCTTTCCACCTTTGACCGACGAAGTCCTATGCAACATTTGCATTATAAAAAAAGGGCTTGCCTTGTTTGCGGCTGCAGATGGGTGTTACCAAGTGAGTAATCCTGAGAAATATCTACGCTAAATATATCGTTAACTAAACCAAACACTTTTTAAATAAAAAAGATTCCGCCACCGTCTGGAAGACTTTGAAGTAACGAGCGTTAGCTGTTTGGTTTACTGGGATATATATGAATTAGATTAAAGCGAGATACACCAATAGAAATACGAATTTGACATCTTGAATTTATAATTGACGTCACCAATAAATCACCAATTGGGTATATCACTGACGTCACCAATCAATCGCCAATTCGATATACTAATGACGTCACAAGTCAATCACCAATTCGGTTGCTATATCGATTGACTATAGGGGCCGCTATCTCGAATTCCTCGGACTAAGAAGATTTCACGTCGAAGGCAGGCGGCAGCAGACCCCAAGAAATCGAGAAACGTCATGAAAAGGAGCTAACGCTCATAAAAAAGGGAGACAACCGCCATTTCAGCTCAAATGGCAGAGCACTACACAGGACAGGCAGAGTTCGTGGGTTTGGTTCTGACCAGCGAGGGGCGCCGCTATGATTCCTCAGTTACCATCTTTAACTCAACGAAAAAAAGTAATAATGATGACAGTATTACTTCATGCTCTCCTAGTTTTGAAATTAGTGGTTGATTCTTTCGTACATGTCGTAACGAGTAATTCATTCCCTTATCATAAGTGCAGTGTTTGTCTTTGTATTTAACAGCACTACCCTGTTAGTCCGGTATGTTACTTTGAGTTTTGCGCGCAGTTATTGTAGGGTAAAAGCTCCTTCCTCTAGTGTCCTTCGTTGCACGTGACCAGAGATTATCAGCATTTGGATCGTACTCCAGTTATGTACTTATCACTCACTTAGTGCTGCTTTTACTCAACGAAGGAAAGAGTAGCCGGCTCAGTCAAAGGACGCTAACATTTACTCTCATAAGACTAGATAAAAATGAAGAGAGTAAGAGATACGTTCACCATGCTGCGCCACTGCACACACTACACCATTTGGCGACTGAAGTCTACAACTGCCTTATCCTATCTCCCCATTTTGTTACTGCCAGTTCATACGAAAGAGGTCGAAGAGTTGGATTCATGCTAGCGATTTGCAGAAGGGAGACGCAGCCGCCACTAGTGATATATCAGTGCACATATTGCTTTTTATTTCTCTCCTGCGAGGAGCAAAAATATAGCGAATATGAACAAATCTGCACCATCGCTTCTCTTTTGTGAGTTCGGCACAGCCTATCATTAGTGTTGTCTTTCTTTGCTCCCCTTGGTGGCGGGCTAGACTTTTTCTTGCATTATCGCCTGTCTGTGCTATCATTGTTTTGGGCAATGCTTTGTTAATTTATTACACTACGTCTTCCTTCCCATTTTTAAAGTATGCACAAGAAAGACCAATTGGACACGCTTTTTCAATTCGTGCAGCGGATCTTTATTGCCAGACATACCGGAAATGAGCTCACCAGTTCAAAGGTCGCGCTGAACCGGCATCTTGCGCCAGGTGGGGCTGCCGGGTACTTGCCGAGAATACTTCAACAATTGTTTAGAGTTTTTTGAACGGCATTTTGAGTATTGTGCAAAGTGTTCAACGCTCAGTACGACGAATGACCCCGTCTCACCAGGAGTTTAAGGAAGCGCCGCGAAAAACTGCGTTGGGCGTTATCTGCGCCCCGTCGCGGTGGCTCAGTGGTTAGGGCGCTCGACTACTGATCCGGAGTTCCCGGGTTCGAACCCGACCGCGGCGGCTGCGTTTTTATGGAGGAAAAACACTAAGGCGCCCGTGTGCTGTGCGATGTCAGTGCACGTTGAAGATCCCCAGGTGGTCGAAATTATTCCGCAGCCCTACACTACGGCACCTCTCTCTTCCTTTCTTCTTTCACTCCCTGCTTTACTCTTCCCTTACGGCGCGGTTCAGGTGTCCAACGATATATGAGACAAATACTGCGCCATTTCCTTTCCCCCAAAACCTATTATTATTATTATTATTATTATTATTATTATTATTATTATTATTATTATTATTATTATTATTATTATTATTATTATTATTATTATTATTATTATTATTATTATTATTATTATTATTATTATTATTATTATTATTATTATTATCTGCGAGTCTGTACAATTTGAAGTTTCAGGCCCTGCATTCTACCCTTTACGAATTTCACCTTGTTGACGTTTTGCGCAGAAATAGAAAGGTTGCGGAGCACTTGCGCTAGACGCGGCCGCTCAGGGGGTTGAAATGTGACAAGCATGCTGAGTGAGCCGTGATGTCCGTTCATTGTGCTCCGAAAAAGAGTACGGCAATTCTGGCTAGCGGATTGCTGTGCATGAACATAATTTGTGTAGTCTTGATCATTGGTGTACTAATTGCGTATACCCTTTATACGCGACACCGAAACACTCTTCGTTGCAGAAGCAGTTCCATGATGCCTGTGACGCAATTTCTTCTCGGCTCTATCACAGAGCTGAAAGCAAAGCGTGGCAAGTCCAGCGCGTGCACGGACAAAGCAAGCAATTCGTGCTCAAGGATCCCTCAATATGAGGCGTCTTGGTCTTCATTTGATTTTAATGCGTTAGCACTGGAACGCCCACAGGAGTGATTTCTATCCAGAGTTCACCTTGAAGCCTCCAAAAAAACGGGAGCAGAACAAAAGAAACTTATCATACTTAACGCCTGGAGCGGGATTGGAGCCCGCGGCAACGCGAACAGATCAGCTTTGTTCGCCGCTGCCTACGAGCACTAATCCATTGCGCTTTTTTGTCAATGCGCTAACATTATACTGGTCGCGGTAAGCGATTTCAGCGATCTGTGTGTGGACCTTCTGCGTCACGCAAGCAGAAAAAATCCCAGAAAACAAATTTGCGCGGGTTAGATTCGTAGCCAGGAATTTCTCGTGGGGAGCGAGTACGGACCCTCATAGCCGAGACGTGTGCCGCGTTACTAAATCATTGTTCCCTTTTTCATCTTCCAATGGACAGGTAGCTAGCACAGGTTCCCGCTGAGAAAATCCAGCATGCTGAGTAAATGAGTCTAAGCGATACTGCAGACTTCAGGCCTACCATGGCACCGGACACAGTGCTCAGCTCACTTCGAGTCAAGCGCATTCGGATGCTTCAGATTTCAACTGAACTGCTTCCGCAGCTGGATAACTACACTACCACCACAAAGCGTAGAGAATGTCAGAGAAAACAAAACTGGACAACCAATAAATCCAATCCCCAGCACAGTCAACAAGCCACCAGATGTCAATCCGAAGCCTCTATCTTCCCGGCATGCTTCGGACGTCCATGGTGGCTGAGATGCAACGCCGCCAGCTTTCCCTCTAGTTAATAGTAAGAAACTCTATAGAGCAAGAGACGAGCACCGGGGGTTGTGTCCCGTCAGAAGAGTAACAAAGCAGACGACGCTGCAACTGGCAAGCGCTCTGTGCGCATGCACATGCTCTCTTCCGCTTCACCACCTTGGTCATGTAGGGGACGCTAAACGACCATCTGGTTGACGCTCCCGTGATATTACTAAAAAAATTGGGAGGTGTACCAACTTCCAATACCAAAATCACGTTGCAAACTAGCAAGAGACATATAGTTTCTCAATATTACATAAGGGAAAGCAGACGGCACTACAGTTCGATTCACTTCAATAATTTTCAAGTGCGCATGACTTTACTGTGAATAAATTGCTCAATGAAAAAACAAAGCGACGTATATGCATATTATGGCGGAAGGGATGCTGAGTTTAAAATATATGACTCGTTTAGCTCGGCCGTGTGTTCTAGAAGGATACCCTGAGTACAAGTTCAAACGACATTATCGTAATTATCTCCAGTTTTCTTCTGGCAATGTCTGCGGCATCACGTAACCCTAAGCCACGTATTTTAGCACAATTCATGCTTAGGGCATTTACACGATAAACAGGGATCTCGCGAAGAGGAAATAATCGATTGATAAAATATGAGCTTATATTTAAAAATACTGTAAGTGGAGCCAAATAGTAACGGTACAAGGTAAAGTAATTTACGCACCTAGGAGCGTTTACCAGCACTTGAAATTAAATAAACGACGCTCGAGTCTGTGCATTCAAGCGCGCGTCTCCTCGATACCCTTCTTGAAGATGCCAACTTTAATCACACACCGTTTTTTTTTCTTTCACGGAGGGAGGCCTTCACCGCGAATGAAATGAAGGCGTACGGTAGACTGAAGCTTGATGATGCGATTGATGACACCTTGAAGCTTGATGACACCTGGCTGGTTTTATATCCTGCTCGCATCCTATCTCATGGCACCTTGAGTCGCAGGAAAGAACGAAGGGAGGTCAAGCAAACTCGTCTATGCTCTGTCCCACTAACCGAGCGAGTGAAGGTGCAAGTAATCACTACAGTGTCCAAAACAGCAGGTGGCAATAGAAGGACTCTAATTTACAGAAGGCTGGCACATGTGGGCGCGGCCACAGGGGACCGAGAGGGCCATCCCTCCCCCCCCCCCCCCCAACCCCCCCAAAAAAAGAAAACAAAAAACAGAACGCTAACGCTCCCAAGAACACAGCGCGCGAGTAATAGGTCTCCTCTGAGGCTGTGTAAGTCGAGAATTTCTTCTACGCGGAGTACTTACGCTGCCGCCGTCAGGTTCACCACATGCATCCTCTACCTTACTTCGCACTATTGAGGGAGGAAGCTGCCCTGCACCGGCAGGTACAGACAGGCACCCTTCCGCTTCCCCAAAACCGACCTGCCAGTCACCCTACCGGAACACCTCCAGCATGTATCTTTTTGCGCAGCCCTCTGAACTCGGCCACATGGTATGAAAATGTGCGAGCACCCCCTCAACCGCCAAACTCTCACTCAACGGCTTCGCAGGAACACTGGCTCGCCCTAACAACCAAGAGCGTACCAAACAGTTCTTTTAAATCAGCCGTTCGACATCGCCTTTGTTATTCGCTTTATATATCTCGACCCCCTATGGCTTAGTATCTTCAAAAACACAGCTAATCGTGGCTGCGCGATGGTACAGAGAAAAATTCAGATTTTGGCCTAGGCTAATGGCGTCGGCCTCTTTTGTTCTGATGAAAATTGTATCATAAAGAAGCAGGCTCGGATGAGCTGGGATCTCTTCGTGTCTGCACAGGCTCAAATTTGCAACATATTCTTTGCGACGCTGTTGCAACTGCTGCATTGTGCGAGGAAGAAGTTACATGCACTGCATAGAACTTTTGTGACTTTTCTGGGGCACTCCGAAACGAAGCCTACGCGTCGGCTAATTTTTTCGCTCTCTTGATAGAGTCTGGTGAAAGTATCGTGCACTTTTTTTCCACCAAACTGTTTTAGGGTTTTTATTTTTCAAAACCACAAAGTGCCTCTTCCTGGCAGCTGTGTTTGATAAGAAACTGATGCTCTTCTTACTTTTCTGGACAACGACACGAGAAAGGTTTGTGTAGATTCATTCCGTTTCCTCATTCTTCGCTTTTGCTTAAAATACGGGATCTCCAGAAGGCAGATGACAAAGGTTCTGATCGGTCATTACTTCATCTACCCATATGCCTGCAGCTTTACCTAGCCTTACCTAGCCGCGGTGGCACAGTGGTTATGGCGCTCGGCTGCAGACCCGAAGGACGCGGGTTCGAACCCGGCCGCGGTGGTCGAATTTCGATGGAGGCAAAATTCTAGAGGCGCGTGTACTGTGCGATGTCAGTGCACGTTTAATAACCCCAGATGACCGATTGCTACAGCGGACGCGACGCTCTTTCGAACTTACCCGGACTTCTTCCCATTGGCCGCAGCTTGCGCGACACTCGTCCGAGCTAACCCGTTCTTACCCGAGTAACTCGGGTTCGCTCGCGTTAGTTCGGAGCACAAGACAAGATTCTTGCTCGGAGTTGGTATGTCTGCAATAGTGCTTTCGTACAAAAATAATCCAATTAATACTTTTGTTTGTCCGAGTTGGTTAATTTCTCCATGTCGTGTCTGTTTCTTCGTTGTGTCCGTTTTTTTTTCGCGCAAGGACGGACCTTATCAGAAGTGAACCAACTAACCCAAATAAAATAATTAATTGAACACTTGTCTCCTAAATTGGGCTATGTTCTTTCTGTTCCGTTTGTTCAGAAGATTCTTAACCCAGAAATCACGTGTGTCAACTTAATCGCCAGCACTGTCTGCCTAGCAAAGTTCCTAACCTTTTGCATCCAAAGGTAGCTGACACCCCTTCAGGTACCACGCCTAATTGGGGTGGCCAAGCCGCCATAGGGTCATGTCAAACGCATGTGTAAAATTTTGATATCTGAATACTGGAATCAGGCTCGGCTGCTGGACGAAGGTCTCAAGGCAAGCTCGTCGCTTCGCAGAGTACAAGAAATTGTCTGCCCAGTCTACACAGTTCCAGTGGTGCTATACAATCGCCAATCTGCCCCCTAGAGATAAAAGTCGGCGAGAAATTGTAGGCACGGTCACCATTCTGGGGGACGTTTCACTACCCGAGGACGTCAGAACTATGAAAAAACGCCCCAAGTACAGCTATGAATTGAATACCTACAGACCACAACTTTTAGAACTGTGAGCAACGTGGGCACCCGAGCTTCTGAAGCGAACAAATTGAGGGTGATTGGTAACAGAAAAAAATGCACTCTATACATGTTGAAAATGTTGAATACATACCTTATTGAAATAATCTGCGATGTGTGTGTGCGTGTGCGTGCGTGCGTGCGTGCGTGCGTGTGTGTGTGTGTGGGGGGGGGGACGTACGGACGGACGGACGGATTGAGTGAGTGCAAGGTCTCACTAATGAAACGACGGAAAATCAACAAGCGAACGTGAGGACGGATTGGCGAATGTACAGTCGAGCGCGTTCTGTTGAAACAGACCACGAAACTTTTCTTGCCTCGACCATCCGCACGGGCGGATGGGGAAACGGATGGCAGAGCGAGTGGGTGAACGAACATAACGAACGGAAGTGCGGACGGACAGCGGATGGGCGAACGAATGAATGAGGTGAAGGAACAACACAGCATACGAATCAAACCGAACTAGAGCACAGAGTAGTTTCGTAACGTCGGAAAAGAAAACGCCATGTTGCTATAGTACGTCGCTTCTTGCTATGCTGTTGGCAAGCGCGTCAGTCAGAATGAACATGCTTCAATCACTGAGCCGGCAGTTTGTAGCCATTTGTCCTCTTTTGCGAGTGCATGGCCCTGGTGTTTTGCGAAAACTTTTCTTCTTACATCGATGAAAATTTTGCATTGCTATCAGCTGGATCCAGTATAACTGTTTCAGCCCTTGTATTGCGTTAGTTGGACATTGTCAGTACAGAGTAATCTGCGGGCAATACAGCGTTTGCGCAGCTTTGAGAAGTCTGCATCAATTTTACACACTATAAAGTAATTGCGGTTATTTCTTTAAAGGTTATGTATTATCAAAAGCTCTAAGCCATCAGTACTGTTAGTGAAGTATGTGCCGACACTGTTGATGTAAAGTGGCGCTACGGCGGGGCAGTTTTACTGATATTGCCTTTACAGATATATCGGGAGTGATAATACGTTATCTTCGGATAGAGTGGGGTAGCAATCCTGTACTGTCCTCCGATTAACCTAATTTCCTGTCCTTATTTCCTCTCTCCCTCTCATATTACCTAAAAAAGAAGGTTAAGTGCATAACGGCAGCAAGAGATGTGTACAGGCACAGGTTCAAGGTGGAGCGGCCTGTAAAAGCAAAGAAATTTGAAGCCCACAGTTCTACGACGGATGGATGGATGGATGGATGGATGGATGGATGGATGGATGGATGGATGGATGGATGGATGGATGGACGGACGGACGGACGGACGGACGGACGGACGGACGGACGGACGGATGGATGGATGGATGGATGGATGGATGGATGGATGGATGGACGGACGGACGGACGGACGGACGGACGGACGGACGGACGGACGGACGGACGGACGGATGGATGGATGGATGGATGGATGGATGGATGGATGGATGGATGGACGGACGGACGGACGGACGGACGGACGGACGGACGGACGGACGGACGGACGGACGGACGGACGGACGGACGGACGGACGGAAAAGCTTTATTGAACGATCGATTTTGGACTCTTCAAGGGCGAAGGGCTACCTCACCGACCTCGCATTAAGCTACTGTGTTCAGGCTACGGTGCCTCAATGCGCGCGCTCCCGTATTGACGCACCCTATTCCAGGCCACGCAGGTCCATGGCACTGGCACCCCGGTTCACGCAGCGAAGTTGGCTGTCTGGGTCCTGCGACGCAAGGAGGGCCTCCCGTTCCTCCCATGATCCAATGGCGAGCGGTCCCTTCTTGGAGAGTATCGGTAGAGCAGCAGAAAAGGATGTTTTCTAAGGTGGCGTACGACTTTCCACAGAGTGTGTTGTTGGGAGATGAGGCGGAAGTTGGACAGCGCAGCTGATGGTTGCGAAGAATTCGGGTCTAGAGTCGCCTCCAGAGGATTTTCCTGGAGTCGGATAGCCGGGGGTTGGAAGGTGTAGTCGACGGGCAAGGCATGCTTGTTGGGTGAGTTCAGAGAAATAGTGTGCCCGCTGCCTGGATAAATCCTGGCAGGGGTTGCCATTTTCCCTGCTTATAAGTACAGGGGCTATGTTATCAGCGGCCTCATTTCCAGTATTGCCTGAGTGAGTCTGCACACACACGAGCTCAATACGCCTATCGAAATTTAGAGTGCACGTTCTCAATATTTTCTACGCAGGGGATGGACGCGTCCGCAGGCAAAATTAAGAATGGCTGTTTCGGAGTCGCTAACTTTGTAAGCCACGTCGGTTTGGACGATTGCTATGGCAATAGCAGCAGTGTATACGGCAGTCGGGAAGCGCAACGCAGGACGATGCATTCGCATCGCGAATGCCGCGGCGTGGGCCGAAATCTCCCGTGAGAGGCCGGAGAGGCGCGCTGCCAACGCATGATGAGAGCTATCACTGTTGGCGCCGCCTTTCGCATTATGTGACGTGCACGAATACCGCAACACTGCAGCGACTCTCAATAGCGGCGCGCTTAAGTCACGTGTTATGGTTCCGCGTGGTTGCTTCGACAGCGGCTTCTTGAGTTTTTTTTTTTTTGTGCGTTAGCACTACAGCTTCCACGCAGCCGCTTAGCCGTTGTCTGTGAGGCCCCTCTGTGTGCCAACCGGGTCGTGGGCAACCTGCCCTAGGTGGCCCCTCCTAGGTGCAGGTGACCCACCTGGGTCAGGTGACCTTGTCACGCCATCACAACCTGCACGCCGGATTGTGAGCGAACTGCCCACCATGGCAGGTAGCAGTTGAATTAATGACTGGTCGAGAGATGTTGCTGCGGAAGGGCAATCTGGGTCTCACAAGTTCCACTGGTGGCAGCACCTGCCATCGCAGGCCAGTGACACATCGCTTAACCGCTACACCACTGCGATAGGAATGGTGTGAGGACTCCCAGCGAGCTGTTACTGAAAAGTAGAGAGCGACCAATAAGAGAATCATAACCGGATGCTACCGCACCTAGTTCGCCATCTGGCCTAATTACACTAAATCGTCCGCCATTTTATAGTTTCCACTTTCTTGCGGTGACTGAACACCCTGCCAGCATTTTATACTGACGCGATATCTGCATAGCAAATTTTCTGCTGGTTGCACAGCGAAGTGCCCTCGGGAATATACACCCTGCATGTAATTCAAGTGGGCCTCGAAGCGGGCGCTTTAGTGTTTCCGTGGGTAGCAGGCGGGGAGGGGAGGGAGCCACTAGAACTATCCCTATCGCTTTTCCGCTCTAATGGCTGATGGAAGCATATGACCATTACGAAGTAAGGGGGGGGGGGGGTTGAGGACGAGCTGGTATTGTTCTATCGTCACAACGACCACCTAGTGAGGGAAGTCGTGCAGGACAAACGACGATATATAATTTACTGAGCGAGGCCCTGCGCTGCTAGAGTGAGTTGTCGCGCCTTTAGCAAGTTAAGTATGCACATACTGATGCGTGCTTTTTTTCTGTGATTTTTGGTGTCATATCATGTGTGCGTGGTTCACGGTGCTGGAGTATTTAAGTTCGACGTTTTCCGATAAAAGTGCCAGTTGCAAGTACTCCGCACATGATTTGCCTCCTTTCCTAGTCTGTCGCCTTTCACGTTGTATGTTGAATGTAGGTGGAAAGTGCGGGGCTTTTCTCTTTATTGTTTTATACTGACGGTGAAGAAGGAGTGTTGGTGTGTGCCTGCAAATGTGTGGATATTTTGTCGCGTCTTGTGTGTTGGAAAACGAGGCTCGTGGAAAATTACGGTGTGTGGTGAAGCCCACGTTATGGCCGTGAATGGAGAGAAATTAATGATCCTTTGAATGAGGGCGACCTTGGCCAACCTGGAGAAATAAAATAGGTATTGTCGCGACTGGGTTTCGAGTGCATGGTGGCGCGAACAGATCAGCTTCACTGTCCACTGCACGAGAGCACTGTGCCATCACCGCAGCCGGTCACGCATCATGCTCAACTGCAACACAGTCTCGCGCTGTGGATTGGCGTCGTCAGCTTCATTAAGTTCCGTCTGTGTGCAAGTCACGAAAGGAAAGGAAACGCACTCTCAATCGTGTTTTCCGGGTAAAGTCTGTTCCAGAAGTTTACAGTCCGTTGCGCCATTGCAATGAACGGCGTAGTGGATTGTAAACTTTTGCAACAGACGGTACATGGCGTTGGTGTCCACCTGCAAAACCTGCTTTTCGCAATAATTCTTGGTTAGTGCTAAACTGCAAGCAATTTTTTTGAAAGGCGGCCACCCGCTTACCAAAGCCGAATCCTGAGCATATGCGCGTTTGATACAGTTACTGTCGGAGCATGCTTCAATGTTGTAACCGTTCCCACATGTTACGTTCAAGAGACAAGAAAGTTTCTTCCATTTAAGCTTGAGCGCACCAGCGGGATATGGCTGCTTATGTGAGGAGTACCACCACCGAATTTTTTGGCTAGGTAAGGCATGAGAGGAGCTTGACCACCGATGTTTGCTTCATATTATTATGGCCGCGACTGCCAATGTTTAGAGAAGGCAAAGTCTTCGAATGAATCCCCTGCAGAAACAACAAGACACCCACGCACGCGCAGGTGCGAAACGTGATAGATGAACTCACGCAGACCACGTGCTCCCACTTGTGCCACCCAACAGTGCACACACGTACCCTTTAATGACGTCCAAGCAACGCAGAAAGTGCTGGCCCACGCACTCGTGGGCATGCGCTATTCAAATCAAATCAAAACAAATCTTTATTCAGCATTCTTTCGGGTATAACAAAAGGAGTGCTGGGACAAGAGCAAAAAAGCTGCTACAAGCAGCTTGACGAGGCTTTTCCCCTGTTTGATTGGCAGCGCGAAGGGTTTACACTCATGGTAAATACATATTGTTTGTATATATGTTTTGCACCTCGGAGACAAAAGCAAGACAAATGTATTCGCGTACAATAGCATCCCACGTACAGGCCAACATGTTTGAAAAGTTTGAAAACATACACAGCAAAAGGAAAAGAAAACAAAATGCATTTCTGGTCCAATTTAGACCATTTTCACTTAGTACGTACATAAAAGAATCATACAAACCTAGTACAAAAACAAGTATCATGCGAAATAAAAGAAAACGTTTACATTACAAATTTTTTTCTTTCCTTTTTTTGAATTTGGAGACCGTCGTTCGTCATTAAATATTCTTTCCATTGTTTTCTAGTCATGGTGCTAGGGTCCATATGTCTCTTTTCAAGGCTATTCAGCAGGAATAGTACACGATATTGCAACCCGTTAAAGCCATTATTGGTTCAGGAAAATATTAAATCCCATATTTCTCTTTGCCTACGCTGTACGGCACCTGCAAGGATTTTTTTTTAGGCGTCTCATTCCAAGAAAATGCTGATTTGCGTATTTTAAGCTGCTCTTGTATTTTAAAAACATGTTTAATATGTATGCATGCCTGAATGTAAGGACAATAAGTGATTGAAAGAAATCCCGCGTATACGAATTGTATGGGGCATTTGCAATATGGCGGATAGCTTTTTTATGTATTAAAAGTAATTTGTGAATGTTTGTTCGAGATGTCCCCCAAACAAGGTTAGAGTAGTTTATATGCGGGAGGAATAAGGCATTATATAGGAGAAGCTTGATTTTCGGCGGAATCACCTGTCGCAATCTACAAGTCATTACAGTTGCCCTCGCCAACTTTTTAGCTACAAGGTCAACAGGAGCGTCCCCAATTAAATTTTCGCTAAAAATGACTCCTAGTGTTTTAACCTGTTTCGAAAGCTCTATTTTAGAATTGTCAAAATAGATATCCAAGCAACGATTTATTTGATTTTGCACCGCCGCAAATAAAATACAGTTGGTTTTCGCTGCGCTTATTTTAAGGAATTTAGTGTGCTCCATTGAAACAATCTATCGAGGCTAGTATTAGCTAAGCTTGCGAGTTTCTTAATCTCCTTGGACTGAAAAAAAAACGATGCTATCATCTGCATAGACAACAAAATATGCCTGATCACTAATTCTTATTAAATGATTAATATAAAGATTGAATAAGATCGGTCCCAGTATGCTGTCCTGCGGAACCCCTGCCTCGACGGGAAACAAAGATGAAAATTCGCCTGCAATAGCGACGCACTGTTTTCTTTGTTCTGGATATGATTTCAGTAATTCTAGGGGTATTCGACGAAATCCATAATGTGCTAATTTGACACCTGCTTTCGAAAACCGTACTGCTGAGCCGTTATAATAGAAAACCTATTAAAAACGTTGTCACTCTATTACAAGTAACCTTTTCCACATCTTTCGAGATAACACGTAATATTGTTACTGGTCGGTAATTGGATAAATCATTTCTGTCTCCAGACTTATACAACACCGAAACCTTTGCCAGCGTCATTTTGTCTGGAAAAACACATGTAGACAAAAACTATTAAACAGATGGTTGAAATCTGGTACCAGGAGATCGAGTACAAACCTAATAGGTCCAATTTGAACTCCATCTTTTTCGCGTGCTTTACTATTTTAGTGATAAAAATACTAAGCCTATTTTCTCCGGAGATTCGGCTAAAAAAAAGCACTGTTTGTAATCTCCGTGTCCAGGAATCTCGTCGCAGTTTCATCGTGGACGCTATCAACCAGATTTATGAAATATTCATTAAACTTTTTCGCCAAATTTTGCCCTTTAAATGCTTTATTATTAATTATTATTTCAAGTTCTTCATTTGGCGGCGTCCCCTTTGTAATAGTTTGTTGATTTCGCGCCAGATTTCATTACCACGATCGCCCGGTTGACACACGAGGTTTTCAATATAGCTGTTTTTAGCATTCTGTAAAAGATTTGTCAGGAAGTTTCTGGGTTTTTATAAGCATTGTAGTGTATCATATTGTAGTGTGCGCAAAGCACGTGCAACATGACAGGTACACAGTGTAGCTTCTGCGTTTGCTTTTATTTCACTAACCTCTGCAGTGCGATGGTACACCTGACTCGTATATATGCATCTTTTTTAGTTTTCCTTCTTTTGTGTTTTTATTTTTATGGGAGAGAAAAAGGGATGTATAACTACTGTCGTTAATATATAGTACGAGTCAAGTGGGCGGACTCCTTAGTTACTCCCATGGGTTGAGCTGGTGTCTGGAACTGTCGGATCATCTGAGGTAGATCCTCCAGACCATGGCTGGTGAGGGCTGCCTCCCATTGCTCGTATGATGGCTGAGTGTTATCAAGTGGGATGGTGTTCTCATACAACTCCACGAAATCTGGAAAAGCGTGGGCTTACCACTGCACCAGGGATATGGGGAGGGCCTATCTGAAAGGGTGAATGAGGAAGGCGTTGATCCGTATTCGCCTCTGGAATGTGGCTTCTTCTGTAATGAGTTTAATATGGGGAGGGGAATGTTTCCTACTGTTCAGACTAAGGATCTCTAGTCGTTCACCTTAATTTGGTGGTAGAGCGGTGAGGTGCCGGTAAAGATCCGTGCGATTTGTTAGCTCGCGAGCTAGATCGGTTGCCGCCTAATTACCTTCAAGCCTATCATGGCCCCCAGTTGCACGCAATCCTCTGGGAGCGGTGTAGAGGGGGTGAAAAGCCCGACGCAGGGCGTACCGATACTTTAAAGAATTGCTCTTCCGATGGTGGTCCGCTGAAGTCGAGCCTTCTGCAATGCTAAGATCGCGTCTCTGATCTCTTCTAGGGGGATGTGGACCACAAGTTTCAAAAGGCGTTCGGTCGAGGAGTTGGCAGGAAGGCCGAGAACTAATTTTGACGGAGCTCGGAGTGATAGTACCAGCCTGTTTAAGTTCTCCTTTTGTGAACTGATGATATAGAAGGCCCTATGCCATTCTGCAGATGACCAACTCCTGTACAAGACAGAGAGTGCCTTCCTCTCGCATGCCTTTCCTGTGGTGCGATATAATACGGATCATATGTATGATTTAATGAGTTGTTTTTAGTGTATTCAAGGTATGCCCAGCGTGGAGGTTTGAGTTTTAATGCGAAAGCAATATTTTCTTCATCGGCAACAAAGGCTGGCGTCGTTAACCAAACCCTGGCGCTGGAGTATTCGGACTAAATAGTCCGAAAACTCCATTGACGTCATCATCACAGCTGCCATAGCAAATATGAGTCAACAAAGGACCCAATGTATACATAGGCACCCTATAGTTTTTAGTTTAAAGGCCTGTAGGAGGAAGGCCTTTTGGTCAACGGCCTTCAGGTTGAATGTCTTTAGTTCAAATGTCTTCAAGAAAAAGTTGTTTAGCATGAAGACCTTTCTTTGAGCTAAAGGTTTGGTTTGGTTGGTTTTAAGGGGTTTAATGTCCCAAAGCGACTCAAGCTATGAGGGACGCCGTAGTGGAGGACCCTGGAAATTTTGACCACCTGGGGTTCTTTAACGTGCACTGACATCGCACAGTACACGGACCTCTAGCATTTCGCCTTCATCGAAATGCGACCGCCGCTGCCGGGACCGAACCCGCGTCTTTCGGGTCAGCAGTCGAGCACCATAATAACTTATCGCGGCGGCTCTTTTGACCTAGAGGTCTTTACAGTAAAGGTCTTCAACCTAAATGCCTTTATCCTAAATGCCTTTGAGACATAAGTACTAGTGATTAGCCCCAACAACTAGTATTAGCCAGTAAACAAATATACTTAACCAGTAGCCCACGATGAGCAGAAAACACTTTCGTATTCACAGCACGTAGGTAGTTTTAAGCGCCGTCCGTAATTTTTTGTCATGCATTCCATGTGTGCACTGTTTGATGTTATCATTTTTGTGCAGTAGCACTATCACCTGAATTGTTGCGAAAAAGTGGTAGGGTAAAATTTTAACGCAGTTGAACCGAGTAGACGTGCGAATGCATGCGTTCAGGCTGGTTGGCTCATGGTTTCCTTTGCTGGGTCGTCGGCACGTCTGGCGGCGATATTAGTTCGATAGCAGTATTACATGACGAAGACAAGGACGTGTGAATTATAACTTTCGCTCTGAAGCCCGACGTTTGAAGCTTGCCTGTGGCAGGCTGGCCACCTGCCGACTAGTTTTTAGGCAACATGCCAGGTGTGTGTAAATACATACAAACACGCACGCACACGCACGAACACAAGCACTCACGCACGCAGGCACACTGCCCACCGTGTCAGGTAGCAGTTCAATTACTGATTAGTCGTGAGAGGTTGCTCGGGAAGAGCAACCGCGGTCTTGAAACTGAAACCGAAGTGAAAGCCGAAGTGTTAGTGCGCCAAATTTGCATTTGGTCTTACTACTCTAAATCATACGTCGTTTTTTCTTATTGTTTGCCCTCCTCATATGGCCTCAGATTAAGACAGGTTATGTTGAAAACAAATGAGTTTCAAAAGCCGTCCCGTAATGTTTAGAAATATTTTCTAGGCATAAAGGTGGCTTTTTCAACATAATAATATAATTGACAGTGGTCATCACATTGCGTTAACTACTATAACAGTTCACTAAATTTTAATGAACAACTTTTATACGTCATGGGTTAGGCGCTTGGTGGTAACTAGATATTTGTAGCTTGCCCTAAGTAACAGTATTGTAAGACTGGCCTTCGGCTTTGGAATATTCAGAGGCTAGCGCTTAACGAAGAAGACGACGAGAAGCGCCGAACACTCCGAAGCTCGAGCGCCGAACGCTCCGTCCTTCGTGCGTGCTCTGGGCTGACCGCTGCCTCATGTCTGTGTCTGGACTGTACCGCTGGTTGTTCGCGACGCACTGCTTTGTAAGACGTTCGTTATTACATGTGGTGGTGGTGCCAACGATCCCCTCAGCCTGGAGCTTCGCACCCGCGCATTGCCTACCGCCTCTCAATGCCTGAGACCATCATCCAAACCGCTTCACTGCTTCCGTCGGCTGTGTTCTGTTCCGGCGCCGCGCGGCACCGTGACCCGGCCATCTCTAGCGGCACAGATGACACGGACGTGGAGGATTGGTTGGCCTCCTATGAACGCGTAAGCGCATACAATAAGTGGGACGATAGCGTCAAGCTCAACAACGTTATCTTTTATTTGAGCGACGTAGCCAATCTCTGGTTTCGAAACCACGAGGCTTATCTCTCAAGCTGGGCAGCTCTCAAAAACCAGTCTGACAGAAGTATTCGGCCGTCCCGCAGTGCGTAAGCTTCACGCCCAGCAACGCTTGCGAAGTCGGGCCCAGCAAACCGGTGAAAACTTCACCAGTTATATAGAAGATGTCGTCGACCTCTGCAAGCGTGTCAACCCTTCTATGAGCGAGGCCGACAAGATCAGACACATTATGAAAGGCATCGAGGATGATGCATTCCAAATGCTCGTCTCCAAGGATACCCAGACTCTCTCCGGTGTCACCGGCTGCTGCCAAAGCTTCGATGAGCTGCGCAAACAGCGCCTTTCTACCCGGCGTGCAGGCTTTCAGTAGGTCACACTTTCCAGCTTGGCTCTCCCAGGGGACGGTGCTCTGGACCAACAGTCGCTCCTCCAGAGCATCCAGCAGTTTGTACGTGAGGAAGTCGCACGCCAGCTATATTTGCCTACATGCCCGCCTGCGCCGTCGCTCACTCCCAACCTACAGCGTGTCATCGAAGAGTAAGTCGCTGAAGTCTTGCCCCTCCTCCTCAGCCACACCTAATCGCGGCTCCTCTGACGTACGCCGATGCCATGGTGCGGTCGCGACCCTCACCTGCTGCCCCTGTCTACAGGCCACCTACCCGGCAGTTAGAACACCAGCGACCTGCAACCCCACCTTACTGTCCGGTTGCCTGCCCTCGATAACAGCCACAGCCACTCAACCCCTGGCGCACACAAGACTACCGCCCTATTTGCTACGCCTGTGGCGTCGCTGGCCACGTGGCTCGTTTGTGTCGCAGTCGTGACCACCGTCCCTACGATTATAGGCGTGAGCCGACGTACGACCTTCCGCCGTCGTCCTCGCCTGCGTCACACGAGCCGCCTCCGGATTTTTCTTCTCCTAGTTACCATCCCCGCTCCCACCGCTCGCCGTCTCCTGGCCGCCGTTCCCGTTCTCCGATGCTCCGCCGCCAACCCACCGTCCACGCGGAAAACTAACGCCCGCAGTTCCGTAGGCAAGAACTGCATCATCAGCGACTCACTCAAGACCTGTTTCGGTGCCTGCCAATCTTATTACCGTGTTCGTTGAGGGAGTCGCCGTCGAAGCACTTGTTGACACTGGCGCAGCCGTTTCCGTTCTCAGTCACACCCGCTGTCGCAGACTCAAAAAAGTGACGACGCCCCTTCCTGCCGTTACTTTCCGCACTGCCAGCGCTCAGGACATTCGACCGTTAGCCGCCTGCACCGCCCGCCTGCTTATCGAGAACGTTCCCTACACAACCGAGTTCATCATCCTCGCCCGCTCCTCTCACGACGTTATACTTGGTTGGGACTTCCTCTCCTCACATCGCGCCGTTAATGACTGCGCCCGTGCTCAGCTTGACTTGTCGCACTACAATTACGCTCCCTTGAACGTACCCGATGCTGCTGCCGCTACAGTGGTCGTCTCAGAGGACACAGACGTTCCGCCTTTCTCTTCAGGGCTGGTGCCTCCTTCTTGTGCGGCTCTCTCAGATGCAACTGTCACTTATAGCCCCTCTTTACGATTCGCTGACAAGAAGTCTATTTTGCTGCCTCATGCCGTGCTGACAATACTTCGTGGCTCCAGCGCAATTTATGTGGCCAATCCGTTCTCCTGCCTTACCACTTTACTCCGTGGCCAATCACTTGGTAGTGTTGCCTTTCTCGAGCCCGCTTCAGCATACCCCCTCATCAATAGCACGGCCACCCTTCACGTCAGCGCTATTACGCCTGTTCCCATCACGAATCAGTCTTCTGTCGATATTTTTCACCGTTCTGTCGATGCCGCCTTAAAGTCTACCCAACGAGACCAGCTTGTCGCCGTTATGCACCGTTTTCAAGCTTCGTTTCACTACCAGCAACCTTCCTTCCCACGAAACACACAACCTCTTAAAAACGTGTCGAAACGGCTACACACATCTTCACTCAGCTTGAGCTGAATCAAAACGCCTCAAAGGCGTGTTTGGCAAGACGTTTTCCAAAAACTTCTTTAAGACATCTCACTCAAGAACACTCTAAGAAAACGGGCAAATGTTGAAATAATTGAAAAAAGGCAAAACAGCCATCTAGCTGGCAGTTACTATTGTGCTGAACTGCCACGGGTTCACAGCCATGACCAATTCCCTTATGTACTCAAAATGTCAGTTGTCTGTACTGAAATAACCTGAATTTCGTCTTATATTTAGTCGCTGGTAATTAAGTGCGGCACACAACGTTGCAAGTGGCTTGGCATTAACCATGTGTGGCACACGATCCACTGTTTCAAGTGAAAGCACATCTCTGCTAACACCGCTACCCTTTCACTCTCATGTCTGGTGTGAATTTTTTTGTTTTCTTTATGGAGTTTAACGTACGTCCCAAAGCGAGCCAGGCCGGCTTTCTCAAGTTGTTCGGCTTGCTGCTGTGCGGTCTAATTATTATTTGCTGAACTGTCTCATTCTTTCATAGCAACATGTGCGGGGTGTTTCAATGGTAATTGAACCAATTCTTCGAAGCGGTGCACCTGGGCTGGGTGAGACCAACGACATATTGTTTCCCATCGTGTACGTGTCACAGTCGCAGTATTTTTTAATTCAGATTAATTAGTTGGTTACCGAAGATTGGTTATGCCAAGTTTTTATTTTCACCTAAGGGTTACGTGCGTTTTGTTAAGCTGTACAGAAGGTTCCGAAACAATTGAGCGATGGAGTTTTTTTTTTTGCAACGTATCTTACGTGGTCCTTTTTTGGGGGCATTTAATGAGAGCTCACTAAATGTAAAAAAAAATCACCCGGCAACGCTCTTGCGGTACCCTATTATTGTGGCGCCCAAACGTGTTCTGAATGAGCACAACGTGCGCGCTCACCGCCTCGAAGTGAGCAGCCGACGCCGCTTTCAGCATATGGTCTTGAAAGTGCGTCAGCGCAGTCTTCCGGAACATGAAAATTTAAGCGCGCACCGTGATGTGCTTCAAGTGATAGGTGGGCCACCGACAGATAATTCAGATGGCGCTTTTGTTGAGCCGTCTCACAGACAGAACATAAAAGGAAGGTAAAACAGCTGAATCGCGTATTTCAAGGAAGCCTCCGCTTTCTTTATTTGAGCAGCCTGTCGAACTAAGCGGCGGCCGCCTATAATTGGCACGGCACGTTTCGTTCGTTCGAAACACGGTTCGGAGCGCTGGATTGTGGTAGTGCATGAGCGCTGTAGCGAGTTTTTATTCAAATCTGCGGGCGTTCTTTAAATAGCAGAAAAATGGGCCACCTAACGCTAGGAGATGCGTTTCCACAAAAAAAGCACTGGATCGCTTTTCTTAACCCCGGCCCCTCCCCTCTAGAACTGAATGAAATGTATATGACCCTAAAGTGAATATTAAAAACTGTACATAATTAATTGTACGTAGTTAGCTAATAAGACGCATTTTAATAACTATTAGGAGCACTATACGACGGTAAACAATATGCCGTTGGTTTCATCAAGCTCCAGTGCGCCGCTTGCTTCAATCCTTGGTCCAAGTTACGTGCAAAAAAAACCCTGGATATGAATTAAAACGATCCGCGGTTATATCCACTTTACACTAGGTCAGCACACGGAAGTGCAATGTAATTGCTTATCAGGCGCCTCCTCACTGTTGAGGTTGTAAGGATGAGGCTTTCATGATCATGATCGAGAACACTTTTCACTTTCATTTCAATTTCACTTCGAACATGGTCATCAATGTTTTTAAACGTCTTCCAGCTTAGCCTCTGTCTTAATCTGAGCTTATTCCCTGCTCGCGGTCATCTTTGACCTTGCAGCTGAGCGCGTGTGCCCCGTGTCGTCTGCTCGACGCGTTTCTTTGCGCGCTCGGACATTGAGGTATTTGGATGGTAAGTGGTATAAAACCTTTGACCTTCTCAAAATTAGGCGTGTAAATAATGAAAACAAGCAATATCTCAATGTAGTGGTCGTTGAATGAATTAATGAAAAAAATTAATTGAGTTAAGCGAGGGCTGCGCAGCCTGCGTCCTCGAAGCTATCAAATTTACCGCGCGAAACCGTGCTGCTCCTTGCGGCGGCTCTCTGATCCCAGCGCGGCCTCGCATTGGTCGCGCCCTCGGTCCTGTCCCACCCCCACTTGTTGGACTCAAACAATTATAACCCTCCTTCATTCTCTGCCTCACCCTGCCCCTCTCTCTTCTCGGAGCTTTGCTCCGCCGGCGCTGGCGCCGCGGTTCTCTTTGTTCTAGAATTTCGATTGCCAGACAAATTACCGCCGTTTCAGCAAGCACGTCCGCGCTTCGAAGACGGCTTTTGTATGCGTCACTCTGTCAGTCATTGAAATAATCGTGGAGCTTGGTCCATTAATTGGTAAGTCCTCTATAATTTCGGTTTCGCTGCGCGCGGCATGATCCAGCCACGTGCGCGCTGCAGGGCGCGAGTTTTGTGCACGTGCGTGACGACATTATTGCTGTCTAACCCAAAACAGGCACTAGTCAGATATATTTCATCTCGCTGGACACAAGCCCACGTACACACTAATGAGGGTGAAATCGCGCTTCATATGCTACACGTGGATTCTCCCCTCGTTTTTTTTTAGGTCCAGGTGAAAGCTCGCGCTGCGCTCATTCGCAGATTCCCCCCTCATTTTCTTATCATATAGTGGTGCCTTAAATTAACTTGTCATAACCGCTGGTGATCTACCTGGTGCAACTGCACCAGTGTGGGCTCATTTTGAGCGAGGCTGCAGATCTTTATTTTCATTTTTATTCGGCTGACAATTTTCCATCCGTATAAACGCGATGGAAAGAAAAAGAAAGAGTATCGATGCTGTAACCCGGACCCATAGGTACCGTAGACTTAATGCTGCCATTCAGCCATTGCTTCGCCAAACCGGAAGGGCAGGAGACGAGCGCGGCACTATCAGTCAGGGTTCTCATTCTGAATGTGCATCCGGAGACGATGTTGCTGCACTCGAATGTGAATTAATTACTGTGAGATCCTCTGGAGGCAACAACGAAGTAGAGACCGGGTCACTGGACCTAAGAGAGGAACCGAGCGCTGCTCCTAAGCAAGGCGAACCAGAAGAAGGGAGGCCAGGTTTTTTTCTAATGCACCGGAAAGGTGACAGTGATGACAGCAGCAGTGATCAGCCTGCCAAGATATATGAAAGCTCAGCAGACGAAGTAGCTCCTCAGCTGAGAGTTTGGGCATGTGAGCATAATATTATGCAAACAGCATTGTCCTCCTTACTCAAGATCCTGAAAACGCATGCATGTTTTTCAGGCTTTGCAGCTGATGCCCGAACACTTCTCAAGACACCGCGTTCGGCTCAAGTTGAGAGCTCTCAAAATGGTTGCTATAAGTAATTTGGCATTTCTAACAGCATGAACTGCATTTTGACCAAAGTTTGATTTGTCTGTGCTGCCCAAAAGCTTAGATTTCATGTTTTATATTGATGGCCTACCACTGAGCAAAAGCTCGCAAAGCCAGTTCTGGCCAATTTTAGCGAGGGTGGACAGCATACTCGACAGTAGTGTATTCTTGGTTGCGTGCCACCATGGAAGCCAGAAGCCCACATCCTTGAACAGCTTCCTGGGCCTGCTGGTTGATGAACTGCTTGAGCTTCTACAGAGAGGGCTGTACTTTGGTGATGCTTGCTTTGCGGTCACCATCAAAGGATTTGTATGTGATGCCCCTGCCCGAGCCTTTATTTTAGGCACAAAACTGCATTCTGGCTATTATGGTTGTGGAAAATGTCAGCAGAAGGGAGAATACGTTGAAGGAAGAGTCGTTTTCCCTGATACCAATTCCCCTTTTAGAACAGATTAATATTTTGCTAACAAAGTTCAGAGTGAACACCACATAGCTGATACTCCTCTTTCTACATTACCAATTGGTTTGGTATCTCACTGCCCGCTAGACTACATGCACCTAGTATGTATAGGGGTGACAAAAAACTGCTCTTGCTCTGGTTGAGAGGTCCTCTGTAGTGCCGCTTGCCTTCACCTTCTGTTGAAAAAATTTCTGATCAGTTATTAAGGCTAGCTAAGCTTCACTGCAATGAACTTTCTCGAAGGCCACGTTGTCTGAGAGAAATTGGTCGCTGGAAGGCAACAGAGCTGCGATGTTTTCTCCTGTACTTTGGACTTTTTGTACTGCAGGGCATTTTGCCAAGAAACACCTACAATCACTTTCTGATTCTGCACATTGCTATTACAATCCCCTCAAGCACTGCTATGTGCCATGAGTACTGCAGCTATGCAAAGGAGCTTCTGATTTGCTTTGTGAAATCATTCAGATCCCTTTATGGAAGGCACAGCATATCATACAATGTTCATTGCTTAATACACTTGGCAGACGACGCTCTAAAATACGGGCCCCTTGACAATTTCAGTGCTTTTCCTGCAGAAAATTTCATGCAGCAGCTCAAGAAGTTGGTGAAGTACTCAAAAACAAAAACCCTGGAACAGCTCAGTAATCGCTTGACTGAATGTATGTCTGCTGGCACATTATATGGCACCAAGCAATGCTCCAAGCTAACGTGCGAACTCTTACAAATGCACAGTAATGGCCCCTTAGCAGGCAATAACGGTCCCCAGTTTCGCACTGCAAAATTTCCAGGGTTCACTCTAAGTTCCATAGGCAACAATGTTTGTTCTCTGTCAGATTCAACTATTGTAATGGTGGAAAATTTTGCACATGACATCCATGGCAAGAAATTCTGATTGGCAGGAAACTTGAAGTTGTTGGTGAGTTGTACACTATGCCATGTGTATCATCGAACCTGGGGATCCGTGTTTTAAGAGAGGCAAATGACACCCTCTTTTCATGGCCACTGTCCGATGTTAAGAGGAAATATATCTTACTGCCTGTCTCTAGCTCAGCATGAATATGCAATATTTCCCTTCTGCATGCAGCCTAGCTCAGCATCCAACCAATTACCACCCAGTTCTTGTGACGTCCTATGAATTCGTGTATGTGCTTGCTGAAACTCATTGTTATTATCAATTGTAGGTCATGTATGCCGTTTTGAAGTTCATCAATTCAAATAGTATTGCTGTCGTGCCCACAAACTGGCTCCTTGAAGATACCTCAAGCTGTCAGTGGCGGTCAGCAACAACAACAAATACTGCAAAGCTGGGGAAAACTCGTAGTCACCTGGACCCGGCTTCGTGCCGTAAATACAAAGGAGATGTCATCGCAGTGACAGGTATGTGTTAAATTGATAAATAACTGATGTACGTGTATGTGCAAAAGTGGCCTTTTAAAGTGCTCTGAACAGGATTTTGACATCTATGATTACTTTCACAATTCGTATAGTACACATCATAATCATATTTACCACATAATGCATATTAGTATGCAGCATACAGCGCTTGATGAGAGTTAAAATCACACTTTCTGCATAAGTTATTTTTTTCAATGCACATACATTTAAAATCCTTTGACTTATTGTCACCTTTGACTACAGACGTACTGCATTTTGATGATGTCTATCTGACGCATGTTCACATGCAAGCGAAAACTCAAGGGAATCCTGTCGCTGCGGCGCAAAAACCTAGTTTGAGTCATTCCAGCGCTGAGCGGTGAGGTTCCAACAAGTTGAAAATTTTCACTGCGGCGCGCCGCTCAATCGCTTAGTTGCTTGCATGTGAACCAGCCTTTAGTGCAGGTTATCTTGCATTCTGCATGGTCTTCTGGTGCGTGGCAAGTCGTTTTGGAAAAATGCTTTTATTTAGAATGCAGTGTACCTTAAAAATGACTAAATGTGATGAATGCTTATTAAAGAAGTGAAAGAAGGCCTGCATTTCATAAACAAAAAGTTATAAAGACAGGTATTCAACATATCTTGCACATTGCTTTCTTTGAATCAGTTTCTTTAATGGACCTGAAAAGTGTACGTCAGTTGATAAGCATGCTGGGGTCACTGCTGTCACTCATACATGTATCAGTGAAGGACCGTTACCTTTTTCATGCATTTATAAATACAAAGTGTTCTACCTAAGATATGCTCTGCAATTTTTAAAAATAGCCTTTTTGATTTAAAGGAGCGCTTTTTTCAGCTTAGCATTTTCAGCGGTGCGGTACATGAGAATACAGCTAAGACGTGCTGACTAGTATTCGGGTTAACTAATATTGAGTAGTTAACTTTTTATTTATTACTGTTAGCCTCCTGATTCATTAAGAGGTGTGTGACCCACCGTAATATCCACATCAGTTTATAGAATTTCGAAAATTCTAGTTACCCTCATCGCTGTGGCTGAACAAATTTTGGCCACATCGTGCTAAAATACAAGTGATTTCAAGAAGCTTCCAAACAAAGTAACCCTTTCAGTGCGCGCAACTCGTCAAAATAGCCAAAATTTATTAGGCCACAGTGGCGACAGTAACAATGTTTTTGGAATTCTAAAAACTGATATGGATATTACTTACGCTGGGCTACATGCCTCTTAGTAAATAAGGAGCCTAACAGTAATACTTAAAAAGCTAACTCTTGAATACTAGATAACCAGCCAACCATGCAGTTAGCATGTCTTACTTGTTTTCTGATGTACCATCCCGCTGACAATGCTATGCCAAAAAAAAATTCTTTTAACTCAAAAAGACTATTTTTACAAAATGCAGAACATCTTAGTTGAAACACCTGGCATATGCAATGGCTTCATGAAAGCAATTGACCTTATTGCATTTTAGAAAAATATTTATTCTTTGCCAAAAATATTATCCCATATGTGTAACGCATATAAAAATGCTTCACCTGTAATGCAGAAACGTATGACAAAGCTCATCAAAAGCTGCGCAGAGCTGAAGAAACTGATGATGTGCAGACATCAACGGACCAATGTACGTAGTTCATTACATTGGAACTGTTTACTGCAACTAAAACTCATCTTTACATAAAAAGGTCGAGGCAAGGGAAGGAGGATGATCCGCATTATTAGTTCTTCAGACGATAGTGACGAGGCTGACCACGAAAACTTTGATGTTCCAGAACCGCCCTTTCGCAGCCAAAAGTAGCAGCAGTAGTATTCATGGTACCCTAACTGATAGGGTACTTTTATTCTAGAACTTTCTAATATTTGCTCCGGTAGTAAATTTCACTTGAAGAGATTCTGTTCGATTTAGCGCAACTGTTTATTGTAACTGGTCTGAACAGTGCTTTAGGACAAAGACAGTGCTAGACAGCATATGGTGCCCTTTTCCAGCTGTTTATTTTTTAACTAAAGCAGCCATATATGCTATATATGTGCACGTGAGTGTAGGTAAATAATAAGATGACAGCACAAGCATGCCAACGATTATCTCCTGTTTTCTTCTGAAGCAGAGTTCGTGAAATTATTTTTCACACTTTCTTCACATAATAACATGTCTTGTTAAGCCATCCTTCGGGTAGGTCACAAAAATTTAGATGATTAACAAATTGGGGAAAATGTGCTTGAGCATACGCTTCATATTATGTAACTTGTCAGAATTTTCCTTTTCCGTGAACTGCATGTGAGATGAGTCACTAGGTGATAAAATATCACAATTAGTTTCCATTATTCTATTATTGAGTTACATGCAAATATTTAGCCGATTTTGAAGAGTGAGCGGACATAAGTGCATGTTTTTCTGAACTTTTCCTTTTTCCTAAAGCAGGGTTCACTTATCAGATTCAAACTCCATTTCCCTGAAAATTACTACTGAATCATTTAGTCCAGAAAGGTTCTAGAATGAGTGTATGTTTTTGTCTGCTTGTGCACAGGACAACCACCTCAGAATGAAGACTGAAGGAATCATGCTCCAAATATGAGCCGCAAATATTATTTCATTTAACCGGCATGGATTAAGTCATGCTGTGCTATATTGTTCAACTCGTATTCATTACAAGCTGCTCAACAAAAGACTGCCATTCTTTGTTCTCCAGGTAAGCACATCTGCATTCTTTCCCCTGTGGCACTAACTATTTGTGTTCCTTACAGATTTGCAGGACGCTGCTGCCAACGTTTGTGTTCATTTATATTGTGCCCCCATGAAACAAGTTGATTGACGGAGACTGCTGCCTTCTCATGTTTGTTTGGCAAGTGCATCTGTGAGCAGTCAAAAGAATAGTTTTGCGTCACATCATGCTTTTGCATGCCTGCAGGCTATTACTAAACTTCCCTATACGCAGTCTTGGCACTATACTTCTTGTTAACTGGCTGGGCCTGCCATCATTTTATTCTTTGGGCAATCTCATCTGCACGCTGCCCCTGTTGTGCCACTTCATTTTGCATTGCGTGCTCATTTTAACTCGTGCCAAAGTGTACAATTCATCATTTCAGATGGCTGCTACACGACAACTATGCCTGAACTTCTCCTTGCAAACTGCTCTGCAAGCAAATTTTTATATTACTCAAGCAATAACTTGTCTTCTTAAGCCATCCTTCTGCTAGCTCACAATTCATTACAAAGCACATCACCATTTGAACAATTAAGTGTGAGAAAATGCAGGAAATCATTTGAACGTATCAAGTGCAGATGATTGACAAACTAAGAAAAATGTGAACATCTGTTCTATATTATCCAGTTGTCAAAAAATTTTCTTTTCCGAAGACTGCATCTGAGATGAGTTACTAAGCGATAAAATATTACAATTAGTTCCCATTATTCTAGCTGTCATTGAGTTACATGCAAGTATTCAGCTGATTTTGAAGAATGATTGGGCATAATTCAGTGTTTGTCGCAAATTTTTCTTTGGCCTTAAGCAGTGTTCACTTATCAGATACAAACTTCATTTTATTAACAGCTTGACCTGAAAATAATTACTACTGAATCCTTTAGTGCCAAAAGGTTCTACAATGAGTGCATGTTTTTGTCTGCAGGACAGCCGCCTCAGAATGAAGACTGAATGAATCTTTGCGCTCCAGATATAAGCCAAATTTTATTATATTGAAAATGGCATGGATTAAGTCATCCTGTGCTATATTGTTCAACTTATATTCATTCAAATCCAAGCTGCTCAACAAAAGACTGCCGCTCTTTGTTCTGCATTACATGCATCGGCATGCTGTTTCCTGTGGCACATTCATTCTGTGTTCCTTACACATTTCCAGGATGCTGCTGCTTCCAGAGTTTGTCGTTTACACTGTGCCCCCATGAAGCAAGTTTAGTGATGGAGGCTGCTTCCTTCTCATGTTTGTTTGGTAAGTGCAATTGTGTGCAGTTCAAAATAGTTTTGCATCATTTCGTGCTTTTGCATGCCACCACGCTGTTTCTAATGTTCCGTACATGCAGTCTTAGCACTATACTGCTGTTAGCTGGGCTGGGCCTGCCATAATTTTATACTTCGTGTAATCAAATCTGCATGCTACCCCTGTTGTTCCACTTCATTTTGTGTTGTGTGCTCTTTTGAGCTGGTGCCAAAGTCTAAAATTCATGATTTCTGATGGCTGTCACAAGCAATGCAACTACACCTGAACATTCAATGCTTTCGTGCACCAGTGCATTTGCTTCAAAATGTTGCATATTTTTTCATGACTTTGGTAGCTTTCTTCCTCATTTTATGTTCTATATGTTACTGATGAAAGCTTTGTATGCACTTTTTTTCCTTTGAAAGTGGTCACTGGTTCATCAGATGAACCATTATTAGCCTCGCTCCCAAGACTTTCTGTTTGAAGTAGTCAGCTGAATACTAGCTTTTCTGAGGTGCGTTGCAGGCTTCACATAATGTTGCCTTGCTAAGCATTAGTATAAGTTCTATTCACTTTTTTTTTCTACACTCAGGTGTTCTGTTAAGGCTGGGTTGTGGGTTGGTTATATGTATCTACATATTGTCCTAAGTTAGCGCTCAGTGCAAGCCACTTCTATCACTCTTTCTTTATTTTCTCAGCTTGCTTTTGGTAAATCTTGACCAGCCATACATAAGCAAGTCAAGATTCTTATGTGTTAGAGATCGTCTCAGATGTTTGTCAGTGTTGCAGACTTGATTACTGAATTATGATAGTGACTTTTCGCTTTTGTGGTAACTACTACAATGGACATTTCTATTTTTGTTTACCCAGTAACCAAGGCCTTCCTTCATACGTGCTATGGCATGCAGCTGAAGATTGTCATCACAAGCTGCCTGGATGCGTGCCAACCAAACAGAAGTTCACATATTTTACACCTAGCTGTTGCATTGGAGTTCTTTCTTAAGTCATTAGTTGGTGTTTTAGCATAGAAATATAATAGCATTTCACTCAGAATAAAAAGTCTAAATCCTTAACCAAGGCTACTTGTTTTTCTACACCTGCAACAGTAATATTTATACACTGAAAATAGGCTGCCATGTTTTATGCTATTTGCTTTGACTTTGATTAGAGTTATGTCATGACTAGACAGTTATAAAATGTGATTCATCCTTCCAAAGCTTTTGATCCTACAGAAGCTTTGCAACAGCGCATTTTACTTGCATGAAGCACTTATTCTTACAGCAGAAAATATGACGTCTCATGAACAGTTCTTGTGAGATATGTTTTGTAATTTGTAAGAACTCGGGTGAAATAAAAATACGTATTGTTGGAAAAACTTTGTGTACTAGATGAGTGTGTGAGAAAATCTGCTGCTGTGCTGTCTCTTGCCCCTGTTGCGTGGCATATTCACCCTGTTTCTGCAGCCAAGCCATATATCGGCTTTGAGTAGAAATCTCGGTGCCAGGCAGCTGGAGCATGAGACACAAAAACACCAGTTTCTTCCGCACTCTTGGTCAGCAAAATTTCATCATGCGACTCTTTTTACATGAATACTTGCATCATATCACCGAAACCACAAAAGGGCTAAAACACTTCTATACTGCTAAAAAGTACATTGCATAGATGTTTACAAGATGTTTTAGCATTATATCAGCACAGCTACAAAAGGGCACAAAAACTTCTTGACAGGTAAAAATGGTCTTGCTTAGAAGTCTACACGATGTCACAGTAAACCTCTTCAAGTCGACAGATAGCGTTGCATTAGCCTAGGCTACAGGAGGTCTTCAAGATATCGGATGGCTTTTTAACAGCTTGCTTATGCTTCTTGTAGACGTCAAAACGTCTTGGTGTAGATGACTTGTAGATTTCTACAAGGACTTTTTGTGTTTCGTGGGTTGGGCCGAACCACCATCGTTACCCACTGTATTGACACTGGCACCCATGCCCCTTTGCGCCAACGTCCATACCACGTGCCAGCCGGTGAGCGCCGCATCATTGGCGAGCAGGTGACCGACATGCTCAAGCGCCAAGTGATGCAGCCGTCGCACAGTCCGTGGGCATCGCTAGTGGTTCTGGTCAATAAAAAAGACGGTTCCATCCGGTTCTGCGTCGACTACCGTCGTCTGAACAAGATTACACGCAAGGACGTTTACCCTCTCCCCGTATCGACGACGCCCTCGACTGCCTGAGTTCTTTTCTTCATTGGACTTGCGCTCCGGTTGCTGGCAGGTGCCGATGGCAGAGGCCGATCGCCCAAAAACTGCATTCGTCACACCTGCTCTATGAATTTAATGTCATGCCCTTCGGCCTCTGCAATGCACCCGCCACATTCGAGCGCATGATGGACAACATACTCCGAGTACTCAAATGGCACACATGCCTTTGTTACCTAGACGACGTTGTGATCTTTTACCCGGACTTTTCGTCTCACCTCCAGCGTCTTGAGTGTGTTCTTCGCTGCCTGGCCGACGCTGGCCTCCAACTCAGTTTGAAAAAGTGCCGCTTCGGAGCTCGGCAGCTCACTATTCTCGGACATGTCTTGTCGAAGGATGGCGTTCTCCCCGGCCCGGCCAAGTTGCGAGCTGCGGCCGAATTTTGAAAGCCCACTTCTGTAAAAGATCTCCGCAGCTTCGTAGGCCTCTGCTCCTACTTCCGCCGCTTTGTCCGCAATTTCGCCACTATCATCGACCCCCTGACCAAGCTCCTTTCCAGCCACGACCTTTCGGCCTGGTCGCCAGCCTGTGATGAAGCGTTCACAACACTCTGTCGCCTTCTCACCATTCCACCAATTCTGCGTCACTTCGACCCTCGTTCTCCGACGGAACTCCACACCAATGCCAGCGGCGTCGGCCTCGGTGCTGTACTCGCTCAGCACAAGCAAGGCTTTGATGAATAGGTTGTCGCTTACTTTAGCCGAACACTCACAAAAGCTGAAGCCAACTATTCTGTCACCGAGAAGGAGTGTTTAGCCATCCTTTGGGCGATCGTCAAATTTAGCCCCTAGCTGTACGGGCGCCCTTTTGACATTGTCATCGATCAACACGACCTCTGCTGGTTGTCCTCTTTGAAAGATCCCTCTGGTCGACTGGCGCGCTGGGCTCTGCGACTCCAAGAGTACGACATTCGCGTTATCTATCGTTCCGGCCGCAAACATGCTGATGCTGATGCACTCTCACGTTCCCGTCTAAAATATGAGGTAGTGCCTTGTATATCCGCCCTGCCTTCTGTGACGTTTGAGTCCGCTGATATGGCTTCTGAGCAACGCAAAGACCCATGGATCACTTTCCGCTTATATCTATTATCTGGCCAATCGTATCGACCTCCTTCCCGTGCTCTCCGCCGTCATTCCATCATTTCGCCATCCGAGACGAGCTTCTTCAGCGCCGCAACTATCTCCCGCATGGTCGCAAGCGGCTTCTCGTCATTCCGACACACCTGCGCTCCATCATTCCCTCTTCGTACCACGATGATCCCCAGTGTGCCCTTGCCGGATTCTTGAAGACCTTCACCCATCTACGACAGCGGCACTACTGGCGTGGGATGGCCCGTTATGTCCGCCAATTCGCTAAGTCCTGCACCGCATGCCAGCGACGCAAACATCCACCTTGCTGACCCACCGCTCCTATGCAGCCGCTGCCTTGCCCAGCGCAGCCCTTCAAGCGCGTTGGCATCCACCTCTACGGCCCTCTTCTCAGCACATCAACCGGGAACCGCTGGATCATCGTTGCCATAGGACACCTCACACGCTACGCTGAAATGTCGCCTTTACAATCCGCTACAGCCCACAACATTGCATCCTTCATTCTCCATCGCATCATTCTTCGCTGCTCAGTGATAGATGTCCGGCCTTCCTCTCTGAAGTTGTAGAAGCTCTCCTTCGGGAATGCAACATCGTTCACCGCACCAGCTCCCTACCATCCCCAGACAAAGGGCATGGTTGAGCGTTTGAACCGCACCCTCGGCGACATGCTGTCCAATATGTTGCTTCCGACCATTGTAACTGTGACCGCGTTCTCCCTTTTGTCACATACGCTTATAACTCCGCTGCTCAAGCCAGCACCGGATTCTCTCCGTACTTTCTCCTGTACGGCCGTGAGCCTTCTTGCACAATGGACACCATTCTACCTTACCGCCCTGATGCTTCCGAATTTACAACTCTTTCTCAAGCCGCAACTAATACCGATAGCTTGCCCGGTCCTTCAGTTCTCACGCCCAGCAGCAGCAGAAAAGCACCCGTGATCCCCCTGCACTTCCTCCCGCTTAGCTTCCTGACTCTTTGGTCTGGCTCTGGTTACCCTCCTCAGATCCCGGCCTTTCCTCTAAACTTATTAGCAAGTACCAGGGACCCTACCGTATTCTTCAGCAGACATCCCTCGTCAATTACCTCATCGAACCCCTTACGCCATCCCCTGATCAACGCCGCTGAGGCCGCGCCATTGTCCGCACGACCCCCCTCAAGCCATACTACGACCTCGCCGTCGTCACATCGGCCTAGGCCGCCAGGATGGCGCCCTTTCTCCCCGGGGAAATTGTAAGACTGGCCTTCGGCTTTGGAATCTTCAGAGGCTAGCACTTAACGAAGAAGACGACGAGACGCTCCGAACGCGCCGAAGCTCGAGCGTCGAACGCTCCGTCCCTCGTGGGTGCTCTGGACTGACCACTGCCTCTTGTCTGTGCCTGGACTGTACCGCAGGTTGTTCGCTATGCAGTGCTTTGTAAGACGTTCTTTATTACAGTATAATCAGTTTTTAGGATTTTGAAAGCGCTATTATATTTGACGCAGTCGCGCAACAAGTACTGCGAACCTGGGCCCATCAAACAGAAACCGCGCGGCTGTGAAACGGCACCTTTATCGCACCTGAACCAGAGCAGCGCGGACCGGGTCCTACAGTGAAGGGAATATGACTCGATGCACCACAGGCTGAAGTCTGCAAATGCATGGGCATTGCTGCGTGCTCTTCACATCCGCATAGTTCCGGTTTTATGCACAGGGTTGCCAATAATCCAAGAATCCGCCCTTTTCACACGGCCGATCTGCTCATGCTCACCTTCCCTCCTTGAGCTCGATCGGCTGAAAGCAAACTACCAGATTGTTCTAAGCAGACTGTTGTGAGATTGTTGTGAGTTCATGTTATAGTCGGATACAACTTAAGTCTGCAGTGAAGCTCCGCCCACATTCAGGACGGGTGCACAGAATTCCTCCACCACAAAAAAGTAGTCCGTTGTTAAAACTTCTTTTGTCGTCTGAACAAGAAGCTAAACACGCGAAAAAATTATGAGCTCTAGAATTTTGACACCTGGCTTGTTTAATAAAGTCAAACATTAAAAAGCTTTTTTCGTTTACTTTTGGGACTGGCCAGCAGAGTGATACAGTACGCGACGGACCGTGGACTAGTGTTAACAACTGCTGTTTTTTTTTTAAGTTGTATCCTACTATAGTGACAGGACCAAGCGACAGATGGCGCCTCATGAAACCGGACCGTGCCTGCGTCGCCCATGTGCATTTGTTTTCAACCAGTTTTTTCACTATCCCCAGACGGCTTCGCATTTTCTGAAAAAGGTGGACTGCTCACGACACAGAGTTAAGCCTAACAGCGTTTTTGAAAGTTTTAAAATTGATATGACGGCTTCTAGCCAGCTACAAATCTCTGATTACTACTAGGCCTCTAACTATTCTGGTTAGAAAGTTATCTTTTATAATTTAGGCGACAATGTCATTGGTTACATTATTCACCTTTTTTACGACGTCTGCCATCACTGCTATTGCTCTGCCACAAAATGCATCTTCGTACGTATAAATGCCTGTATTCAAATATTGCAATTATATGTACCTGTTAAACACCCTGCATACCAGGGGCCGTATTCCGAGTTTGCGTCATAATAAAAAGCATCATAATCTGCCCCAGAGGCCACACCTAATTGGTCGAAACACCGGAAGCGGATATCGGTTCGGTTGCGACTGAGAGCGGCGGCAGGATGTCACTGCGTTGCGGTTGCCGCGGCGAAACGTCCAGCGGCGCCATCGCCCTTTGCCGAAAAATGGAACACGACCAGAAGAAAAATTGAGCCACATGTTTATTTGCCCATCGGATTCTACTGCAAAGGCGAAATATCAAAGCTGCTTTACTTACCCAATGGACTTCAACAAATAGAAACAATAGTTCAGATACTCTTTTGAGCATCGTAATGGCCAGACGTGTACTTAGAAAAAAAATATTGTGCCCAACAGAGCATGGCTTTTCAATGACAGAAGGCGGCCGCTACAGCCGTCGATAGCTGATGGTAAATAAAAGGCAGCTAGCTTGTTCGCACAGCGCGGCGTTTTACATTTATCTTGAGGAAAAGGAAACGGAGAGGAAATTTGTGGCATGCACTCACTCGCTGCGCAAGGCGCGCTCCGTGCCATATTGAACCAAGACGCCGTGGCGACTTGGCGTCTGCAACATCTCTGAACGTAAGTTGGTGCTTTGATCGCACGGTTGTGCAGAGGGTAATTTACGTTTTTCATTCCTTTTATTCGTGCACTGCAAAAACAGTCAGGTGCCGCTGTTAAGTTCTTAATTTTTCTGCACCAAATAATAAAATGGATGAGCTAAAAAAATCTTCCTGTGTTTCTCTTCATATATGCGTTGGGAGACTTCGCGTACGAAGTTTTCATAGGCTGGCCATGGTAAGAAATTCACGTATGCCCACACTGACGCTTTAAAGCTAACTTGGAAGCTAACTCGAGAGCTCAATACAGGGGGACACCACCGCGGCTCTCGAGAACCGTAAGGCAAGTAGAAAAACCACCTCTGGCATGTCAAAGGCGTCGGTGTAGTAGCGCGTCGATGGCGACCGACCATCAGTGCACATGAGCGGTTTCACGCTGTCAGGCATTACACACGATCATGATGTAGGACGCTTCAACAGCTAATAAAGAGTTCAAGAACAGAAAATGCACGTTTTCGCGCAGTAAACGCAAGCATTTTGCGGGGTTATGGTTACTGTTACATCAATCAACATAAGCAGAGGATATAACTCCGGTGATAGTGGCGCCATCTGGTTTGAATGAAGACAATTTGTACAACAAACCGGTGCTCGCTAGGCCTATGAGCCGCCGAATTGTCCAATGAAATACAAAACAGGCCAAATTTTTCCTTCATCCAATTTGTTGTATATAATACAACACGAAGAAAGAGCACCGTACCTAATTTATAGCCAGTTCAGTTCGTGAACACCGACGAGTTCACTTCGAAGCAAGGGGCTCCGCGTCAGAGCACACCGCCATTCTGGCTGTCCTTGAGCATCTGCTGCGTACGCTACGTGTTTGACGTCACCATCCGGTTTCTTCGTCTCTTTTTGCTGCATTCGAACCGCCACGTCCGCTTCCGGCGCTATCACCAATCAGGTGCGGCCGCTGCGGCAAATTATGACGCTTTTTATTACGACACGAAATCGGAATACGCACCCAGGTGTTTTGGGGAAGGCCGCCACTAATTTTCAACAATACGTTTTTTGGGGTAGAGACAATTTTTTGTGGCATAGTAATAAAACGGTTGGCGGACACCAGAATAGATTCGAATCATGCTAACTAGCAAGGAGAATAACTAAATTCTACTAGTTACCTTGTTAACTCTTGCAGGGTGGCGCCTGTTTGCATATCGCGAGATGTAGCTGGCCATTAGTTTTCAGAATTTCGAAAACTCCATTGCCTTCGCCACTGTGGCTCAACAAATTTTGGCCATTTCTCGCGCAATTCTAAAATCCCGCGCCTGCGATGAGCGCTCAGTGATCTCCATCGAATCACGTCATTCCATGGCGTACCTCCCATCTGACATTCTCTGTCCCGTCTCGGTTGGAGCAACGAGGAGCGCTGAGCACTGGCATCCTGTAGTGACCTTTTATGAACACCTTGGGTCCCAAGGGCTCAAGCAGCTAAACTGTGTAATCCAGCAAAGAGGCGATCAGGGAAGGTGAGGAGTTTTACCAGAAGACAATTCCGGTTGGCTGCATCGGACTGGTGGAAAGAAAAAAAGGGTGTAAAGAGGAAAGAGAGTGATAAATTGGTCATGGGATGACGTCAACTAAGGACGCGCGTTCAAAGTTGAGAGCGCGATGGCCTCAGGAATCTAAATATTGCTTCGCATGCCTTCAGGGCTGCCGAACGCTGTGACCACCGTTCGAGCATTTTGCTCTCTGCCAAGGGGCGAAGATTTAGGGAGTCTAGTGCATAGTACAACGTTTGTCTTTTGCACGGCATTCACAAAGCAGGCGTTCTGTTGTTACACCACGGTCCTATATAGCTCTCACCGGGAGAGCTGTTTGCCCTACCAAAGGGGACTGGTAATTTGTGAAAGCAGCGCCAAACCACACGACAATGCAAAGTGTCCTGATGTCACAGCAGGCGCACGAAGGTGCAGCTGTGGTAGTAGTAGGTATGAGTCAAGCCATACGCTAGCGGCAAGCGTGAGATCCTACGTCATATCGTGCGTAGCTTAGCCGTTGCGTCAACCTTTTAGATAAGGAAAGTTGCATAAGATCCACGCTGTGGGCAGATAGCAACTCAGCAGCTTTCTTTAAGACAAGCTGCTGTATTCATTGAGAAGAAAACGACTTCGCTCAAGGCGCGGTGCAGATTGGTGATTTCAATGTTTTTTTTTCTCATTTTGCTTCACTCTGTTCGCTGTGCTCCCAGGCCTCCTTTGCCATGGAAACTGCGGCGCCATCTGATTCGCTGAGCAGCATGAGTCTAATACATCGCGGGAATCGAGTAAATATGACTGAGTGGGAGTAAAATGGAGCATCAAAAGTAGTGCGCCCATTTGCAGAGAAAGAATAGAGAAAAATAGTAAACAAAAATTTTGGGAGTTTTTAAATGGCTGCTTACTGCACTATACTGAGTAGAGTTTTGACATTTCTTCCCGTTAAGAGCAGCGCGGGCATTTAGACAGAAAAGGCACAGAAGCGCCGAGTTCTGACGTGGGAGATCTGTCAACATCCACTTCATGAGAACGTGTCTTTGGTAAAAGGTGACACAAGGACTCAATTTGCCGCGCATGGACTGCCCCGCGTTTTACATGCGAGTTCTTGCTTGATGAAGTGCGGATAAAAAACGCTTCGCCACATGTCTATACATAGCTAACGAAGTTTATTTCCGTTAGTGGCACGGCGCAAATAAAGTTTCATTTTGTAGCGAATCCACTGCTTACTCGTCCTTCCCCGTTCCAGGCACACCTCTGGTGGGCGGTGCACTGGCTGCAACAGTGGGGTCCAAAGTATAAACGATGGAGTTCGAACGTCATACATATCCGGTTGAAATGAGGTGCAATTCAGCAGTCGGAGTCCATTATGGCAGACGTCTGGTCCTGTCTGGTTCCACTAAGTACAGTGAATTACGTGGCTTGTGCAGACAGTCTGTTTGAGCAACCACAAACAGGCGTACTGAACTGGTTCGGCGTACTGGATGTGAATGAAAAAGTTGTGGCTTTCTTCTTCTGGCTGTTAGAAAGAAGTAAATAAAGGTGGTCTTAGTAACGCGGCCGAAAAAAAAAGGGTTATGAAACTATTTCAGTTGAAGGCGTTTGTGTCTTGTGCGTGACGGCGTGCTATTCTGAGAATCATAAGTAAGCAAACACTCCTGCAGTTTTCGGTTGCGTCGCCTGCAAGACATTGAATTTAGGCACAATTGTGTGCAGAAAAATGAGAACTGCTAAATTAGATAAGGTGAATATCTAACTGACATGACAAAATCTATGATTGAGGTGAAAACCAACGAAAAATGCGCCGCACATCTAAGGAAGGCGAAAAAAAAATTACGTGACCGCCTACTTTTATATGCCTTCAAACTAACCTGGCTCGAACTTGAAAAAGTATTGGTGGTGGTCTAGCATTGCTAACCACGAAATATTGTGCGAAAACAGGTTTTTGCAGGTGAAAACCAAAGCCACGTACCTGAAACTGCGATTGAAAGCGCGTTTCCTTGCGTGACTTTTACACAGATGGATGGTGATGGATACGACGATGTGGAACACACAGCGCGAAAGTGTGTTGCAGTTCAACACAAGGCGGGATCGGCTGCGGCGACAGCCTAGTGCTCTCGTGCAGTGGCCAGCGAAGCTGATCTATTCGCGCCGCCGTGGGTTCGAATCCCAGGCGCGGCAATGTCACCGTAATTCAAACCCAAGTTTATTTCTCGCCATTTACCGCATCACGCAACTAACTTCAGATGCTTCATGACAGGCCAGGATTTTCCAGATTAGGAGGCCAATAGTGCTCTCGCTTTAAAAATGATTAGCGTTGGCAGACTGTGCATCGTCAACCCTCTCTTGTTCTGCCATTCGGCAGTCAGTGGTGCACTCGGGCTGAAGCAGTGAAGAACGCATACAGGAGGAATCCTTCTTGCGCCAGTGCCTCAGCTCCTGTGCGAGTTCCTCCGGGCATATACGTTGAAGTGACAAAATATGTGCTCATTTCACAGTGCACTTAAGTTGCCGCTAGCTGATAAGGTATTTATTCGCCACGGGAATTCATATGGAGCGGTCAAACCCAGCCAGCAGAGCGATTATAATGATTTTGTAGGTGCAGGGTACCCTGGCCAAAGAGCGACATTATTCTTCCGGTTAACCTCCCTGTCTTTCCTCTTCGCCCTCCTCCTCCTCCTCGGTAAGTAAAGGTGTCGAGGTGCTCGATATGACCAATAGTTATCAGGTTCGATGATCGCTGTACCCATACCTACTTTGCTGAATATTTAGCAATTAGCACAATCTCTTTGCCAGTAACAACACCCTGTAACTCAAAGGTGATATTTTAAACTTGTAGCTTTGATAACACTAGAGAATATTGAGAGATTCTGCTCGAATTAGTAACTTGTGATCGCCGACTTTTCCTTGTCACCGTAAAATCTGACTTATAAAATGCTTATTGTGCTCACACCAAGTATATCTGAAGGCCATAGAAAATCGATGACTTACATACCGAACATTCGAAATTCCTACACTGTTTTTCAGTGTTCAGCGCCGCGTGGGTTGTCGTGGCAGCTGTGTGAACCAGGAGCGTTTCCTTTGTTCAGGTTTCTTAAGCTTGCGGGTGATTGTAGGGCTCCAATGAATTTCCAGCAGGCGGGTAGTTTGGCGTGTCGTTTTGTCCATGAGAACGAATCCTCAAACAAACGTGCTATAGGGTCACACGAGAGAGGAATTACGAAAAGCGTCGCACACACAAGCGCGCTATCCGTTTTCTTCATTCCTTACACACTGTACCCTGTTTCAAAAAACTGTGCTTGTGTGTGTTTGTGCTCTCCTGCTGTCCTGTCACTTGATCTGCGCCAATATTTCGTTAAGTGTGCACAAATCGGTCCGAGTGGCGGTTTTTCACGAATATACATGCCTTTTAACCGAGCTCTTGTTGACAGCAGCTAGTCGTTCTGCGATGAGCGCTCCCGAGGCGCCCATGGAACGCGCTTCTTCGTTCACTGTTTTAGAAAATAGTTAAAATCGGCAGGTGACCTCCAGCGTACTGTACTGAGTACTGTTCGCCAGTACTCAATGCGGCCGCATTTCTCAGTGTGAGCCAGCCACAGCAGTGAGCAGGCAGCAGCAAGAACTACAGTCGTTAGTGGTGTTGTGCTTCGCCCTTATAATTCATTCTTTTCCTATTTTTTTTGTCTGCGTTTTTGTATCTTTGTTGAACTATGTTATCGTTTAAGCCTTCATGTTCTCTTTTCTTGTCGCTGCTTGTACCTCACTCGCCAATGCTTCTGGTTTTCTATATTCTATGCTTCCTAGTTCATGGCTCTTAATGGTGCCTTTCTGACTGCTTTCTTCGATTCTGCCGCTTCGCTTATGTAATACGTGCCACTGTCAGTCGCAGTTCGCAACCCCGACGTATGCGGTGTCGAATAGTGCCGAAGATTATGCGCCCGCCCACGAGCGCTAGACGCTTCCGTGGGCTCAGACTTGGGACTTGGACTCCTGCGACTTCACGCAGAACAAAATTGTATTATACTTTACTGCAATGTATTCTATTACTGTAATTGGGTCCGCTCCGTGAAACCAGATCGCTGCCGGATAAACTGATCATTTCGCACGATTCACCCTGGGCAACGGCCTGATAGCCGTAAGCCGGGAAGGCGGGCTGCGTACGAATCGTGATAGCTCTCTGTAGGTTTGCTGTGCTGTGCCTTTCAGCATCCTTGCTGAGAAACCCGATAAATGGTGTAGGCAACACTATGACCGATTTTCTGATGGTTCATGATGTTCATCGCTCGTTTCCTGAAAATTTCTGCTAATTTTGGAAGCGCTGAATTACCGAACAGTGTAGTTACCGGCCGTCATGTTTTCGGCACAAAAAGAAGGAACAGAAGCGACAAAAAATACAGGGCGTAGCACCGAATACCTATGAAATTTATTACAGCGTAAGACAGCTGGAACTAAAAGCACAGAAAAAAATTAATGCTGAATGAAGGGATATCTTTGGCAGTACCGATACGTCCCTAATCAAAACGATAAGTGATTTAAGTGCCAGTCAGGTCCATCCATGCAATGGTGACGCATGAGGAACCCTTCTAATGCATGAAAAAAATAGAAGTTTCATGAATCTCAGGTACGCCGTGACCGCAGCAGCAACTGGCGATTCGCGCACGCTTACAATTTCCGCATACCCACAGTATGTATTCATGAATAACACGCGTCGGCAAGCAATAGCTGAACGTCGTCCTCGTGGCACCCAGTTCTCTCGAAGGAAGACCCGCCTCAAGAAGAGAACTTTAGGGAGGAATCGCACTCAAATAGCATTGAACCTGACGGAATACGAGCATTGGTGCTTCAAGGCAGCATAAAAAAAAATACGACCTTAATACGTGTTAACACCATATTGAAGCTGTCCTGAAAAGAATGCACCACGAAACCGGGACGAGGAAAGGGTAGAACTTTCGCACCCTCATTTTTGCGGTGCATTGTGTAAGATTAAGACGTAAGATAAGAACTAACATAGGCCATAGGCTTGGCTATTATGAAGATCTGACTATAAATTGCAAGATTTACCTAAGGGTTCAGGCCGCATCTCCTTCGATGCATCTTGTCACTGATATCGCAGATCGTCTCTACGAATCTTTTGGAACTAATTTCGCATCTGAGATCTTTTACCTGCGGGACAACTCGTAACGACAAAGTTTGGTGCATGGTTTATGGGGGTTTAACACCCCAAAATGACTCAGGCTATGAGGAACTCCGTAGTGAAGGGCTCCGGACATTTCGACCACCTGGGGTTCTTCAACGTGCGCTGACATCGCACAGTACACGGGCCTCTAGAGTTCCGCCTCCATCGAAATTCGACCACCACAGCCGGGATCGAACCCGCGTGTTTCAGGTCAGCAGCCGAGCACCATAACCACTGAGCCTCCGCGGCAGCGGCGCAACGGCAAAGTTCGTCGGCGTCATGCTAGAGAAGTTATGCAGCCCAAGGATGTACGAAACATAATGCAAGACGTTCTCTCCTTTGGCTACTTGGCGGGAAACGCAAGCAACGAGAGCGCCGCCACGTCATCGCACCATCACATTTTGCTACAATTGTGCATAAAGCATTACATAAGAAAGAAACATATGTTTTTGAATGCGTGGTACGAGAGAAGCGCGCAGTTGGCCAGTATGGGCACGGTCTGTCATGGGTCAATGTCACGACCGAATGGTCAGTCAGTTGCCTGATCTTCAAAGACGACAGCACGCGACAAAGCTGGCGGGAAGAGCAGCAAGGGTCATCGCTCTCGAAAAAACAAGTTACGTGCCAACACTATCGTTGCGAACAAAGACGTGAAATATGCCGACACCATTTAAAAACGTAGTTCCTCCTCCCCAGCGTTCCGGGGTTAATCCGCAGCGCCTGATAGTACGTATTCTCATTTCCGGAGAAAAGTTCGAAGCTCTCGGATGGCTTCGCTTCTTCGTCGATTTATCGGTCACAGTGAAACAAAGGGCATTAAAAAAGCAGGCCGCGATGGGCTGCAGCCTCTTCACACAATAACCGTTACGGCGCCAAAGTCGTGCAATTTCTTCGGGTCATAAAGGCTGCCCCTGCGCCGTTACTTCAACCGACCCCCCGGGACATCAACGATCGGAATCACCTTCTCCTTTCCTAAAGCCACGTTATCGAAGCACTTGGGCGGATCGCTGGCGAGCTAAATGAAAAACAAAAACGAGAACAACGAACTCTGTAGCAGCCAGTATGCGAGACAGAAATTGCGAATGCCTCTTTCAAGGGCACAGCGGCCCGTGGCAACACTGCTAGGCGCCTCAGTGCACTACGGTTATCTCGACGCCAGATCGAGCTCATTAGATCGGGTCACGAGAGATGCCGGTTTTTGTGCTTTTGAGTAGCGCGTATCACAGCCTGGAGTCCGCCTTGCGCGATACTTTCCCCTTCCCCTCTATCTCCTCGACACGACAACCGGTACTTTTATTTTTACAGTTAATTCCTCGCTGCACTCTGCTGTCGGTGGGCTATATCAGCGCGTGCCCCCCCCCCCCCCCTTCCCCCCCAGCATGCGTCGACTCCAAGCTCTCGCACAAAAACCTCCGCCTTGGCCTCACCTCTTTTTGTCGCTTTGTGCGAGGCCTCAATGTATAAGAGAACGCTTTCACAAGTGGCCGCTGGTGCAGTCGGACCGACTAGAAAGGGAAAGCAGCACGTGAGCCTTGCGCTCCGGGCAGAGTTTACATTGCAGCAGCTGCCTTCTGTGTGGAACCATGAAAGCGCGAATGGTAAAGTCAAAGTCAATGCAGCGTTGCTCGGACCGTTCTATGCCATTAGCATGTCCCATTGATAACGGCGGAATGTAGCCGAAGTTCAACACACAATGTTCGCGTTGTTTTGCTGATACGGGGACAATAGATGCGGACGATGGACGCTCAAAGGGCACAAAAACGTAACTTCGCACACGATGTGCTTGCTTCTTCGTCTCTTTTAGTAAGGCACTATGGCTCGCAGTTGGCCAAGGACGACGAGATAGACCTGCGTGTAAAAAATGTGAGAACAGGACTGACTCTCAGGACGTTCAGTTTTGTACGTTCCTGAATTTCGAAATGAATTTGGCAAGACGAACAATGTACGTGCTGTTCTGCTGAAAGGGGACAATGGATGCTGACGATGCACGCTGAAATAGGTGAAAAACAGAATTTAGCGGACAATGTGCTTGTTTCTTCATCCCATTAAGTACGTGACTACGGCTCTGAGTTGGCCGTGACCGACAAGACTAGCGTGGAAAAAAGAGATCAAGATATAGTCTCACGAAATTGCGTTTTGCACATTCCAGAATCTAAAAGAAAATATGGGAAGGCATAAAAAACATGCACGTTTCGCATGGTTTCTTCAGCTCCGTATATTCCAGAGGGAGTCAGTAAGTTCAACTCTATCTGAAATGCCTTTATTTGATGAAGAGAATTCATACCCAGATATTTTGGACAAAATAATTTTTAAGCAGGAAACCGTTAATGAATGCAATTTTTACATATAATGTAAGATTTCAATATACCCATCAATATATTCGCGGGTCTAGATCACCCGACGCAGTCTTGTACTTTTTTATTCACGTTTTTGCTATCGTTAAAGGCGTTCCACATTGGCTTTCTATGGCAGTCTTAACATTTCGATGCGATCGATGGAAACACTTTAAAAGAAAGATTTTGCTGCATATCAGAATAATGAACCATTACCTTCAATGTTTCCATAACAGTGCATTACAATTTTCCACTTGTCAAAATTTGTGCCCGAGAAAGCTGAACTTGAGTGTGTGTGCTCGGTGAAGTCGTCATTGCACAGCTTTTTCCTGACGATAACGAGGTGATAAACACTAGTATATGTGTTACGAATTTTTAGTCGGAAAACGAAAACTTGCACTAGAAAATTTACACCAAATCCGTGGCTGAAATTTGCACACTTTCCTTCTGAGCTGGGAGCTTAAGACCCATATGAAAATGTGCCAATTCGACACATAGGCCAGCACCCAAAAGCCCCAAACCCACTATGCTCACCGTTTAAGATCCCTCGAAGCAATTGTGGAAACCTGGTGATCATTCAGAAGCGGTTATGCTTGCATGGATGTCGCAATAATTCATATTTTCGTTTTTGCACCGAAAACATTTCCTAAGTATTTCTCGGCAATCCTCGACTAAACCTCATGTTTCGTGTAACTCGTAATCCGGGTCAAATTATAGCGAGGCTGCACAACTTTTTTTTTTGGTAGTTTTATGATTAGTAAAAGTTCATGATCTGTCCGCTACAGGCTTAGTTAAAGCCGTTAGAAGGCCTGCACAAGAAGCACAGCCACGTTAGCCATTAAAACGGGGTATGGAATTTTGTCGGCAATGCATGTGCAGGTTTAGTTCTTTCATAACTTTTCGCTATCCTGACAACAACGCTTGCCTTCCGATGGTATCATGGCCGCCCACAGTTCTTGACTACTTGAAGCGCACTCGAGCATACTTACTCGTTTGGAGTCTGCTATTTCTCATCGACGCCTGAATCCTGCGCCCATGGCGAAGGCTCTGGAGGAGATGCTAGATTCTGTATTTCTAGCCGTTGTGCGCCCTGACTCCAACAACGATAATCTTCTTGAGGCTATGAATAAGGTTGTACTCATTCACATTCGCAAGCCGCCGTGGTGGCTCAGCGGTTATGGTGCTCGGCTGCTGATCCGAAAACGCGGGTTCGGTCCCGGTCACTGAGGTCCCATATCGATGGAGGCGAAATGCTAGATGCCTGTGTGGTGTGTGATTTCAGTGCACAATAAAGAACTCCAGCTGGTCCAAATTATCCGGAGTCCTCCACTACGGTGTCCCTCATAACCTGAGTCGCTTTGGGATGTTAAAGCCCCTTCAAGTCAAATCATTCACATTCGCCTAAAGATTTACGTGAATTGAAGAAAACGAGTTCATAATTTAAAAGCAAAAGCGAAGTCGCCTTCTTCTCCGTAGCCTTCAATGGGCTTTAATGGCGACTTTTTGCAGTCAGAAAATTCTAAACATCGCTTTAGATGACCAAATTTGCTGCTATATGATATCGCAAATAGAGATAAGTCTTAGTTCTGAGAACCTTGTGAACGGCTTTTGACATAATTCTGTACTAAAGAATTAGGTATCACAGTTAGTTTTTTTGCGCGTGCTAATCGTTTCGGTCGTTTTTTTTTCGTCAAATGGCCCAGCGTTGCTATATTTTACAATGAGGAACAAGTTGAAAGCCTGCTTAGTAAGGGGTGCAAGCATTCTCAGGCTGTTCGCGTAAAAGGCAGCAAATTTCTATAATTTACCAGATTAATAAAGAAGATGGGGGAGGAGTTTGGTGGCATTTAACAAGCTACTCATGAACAACGATTTCTACCTGTGGGGCTCGAACTCCAGCCGCGCTTTCTATGTTTCTCGCAGCAGCAATTAATTACAGTTTTTTAAGGTTCCTTCGACTCACGCTCTTTTTCATTCATTATCATCGCTAAGGAGTGTTCTGATCAGTTTATTTTCATCCTTCACACTGACATAAGATGGGCCATTCCGAAACCTTCTGCGCGTTCTTACGTAATAGACTCAAATTAGGCTTCACTCGAAGCCCTGACTGAAACATGGTTGCATATTCCATTCCAGACAGTAGTGCTCTGCTGACCGAATCAAGCTTCAGTCGTTTCTGTTGCGACAGCAAACTTCTCAGAGCAGATGGTGCCCTTATCACTGTTAAGAAAGAGCTAATTGTGTCGACAACAATCGCTTATTTTGTTTAACGTGTGTTTATTCGGATGAAACGTGGTGCTAATATTATAACTCATGTGTTCTACCAGCCACCTGACATGACCGATGGTTTTTTTCATGAATTTCACCTTATTCAAAATGACGTATTACTCCGTATTTCTAACTCTGTATGGTTGAATCTCGGCGAGTGCAATTTTTAATATCAAATGGGACACCTAATCTTTCGATACTAGTGACAGAGGAGCTCATGCATACCTGTCGAGCTTTTTCATTTTTCACTGCGGCAGCAAATTTCCAAAGTGACGCGGTCCTCGGATTATTTTCCAAGTTCCTCGACTTAATTCTTGACCAGTGACCCTAAAAGCTTTTGCGGTGTTTCGGCCTTTCTGATCATGGTATTAAAAAGGGTTTGATGAACAAAATTTTGCAGTTAAACGTATTGCTTTGCGCCACTCACAGATTGCGCCAATGGCGCTGAAATTGTTTTCGTAATCTGAGGTTATTAACATCCCACTACTACAACCTTTGTCCGTAAATTTTCGAGACCGATTTGTTTTCTTCTCTAGAAATGATTCCCCAAAACAAATGTTGGTGCCTAAGTGTAGCGCCACCTTTTCGGGCTAACCTGAGCTATTTATGTTAATTGCTGTGGCAGCCGCTACATGACACTACATTTAGAAAAATACATTGCGCATTCTACTGTGAGTGAATGTGGTGAGATGGACGTCCACCTCGAACAGTGTGTAAACATAAAATTCTGTGTGAAGCTTGGCACAAAGCACCCGCACAAACATATGAGCTCCTGCGTGACGCTTACAGGAACGAGAAATTATCGCGGGCCCAAGTTTTCGAGTGGAACAAGAGGTTCGTTTCGGGCGTGTGCCGTCGGTGGAAGACGACATAAGGCAGGGGCGCCCTTAAACCTCACGGAATAAAAACAACGTGGCTCGGGTCAGGGAAATCGTACAGCAAGACCGCACCATTTCAGTGCGCATGCTATCAGATGCTCTCGGCATTAGTAAGACAACATGCCACCAAATTTTCTCGGAGAACTTGGGGAAACGAAAGCTGAATGCCAGACTTGTGCCGCACTGCCTCACACAGAACCAGAAGGACACGCGGGCATCAGCGAGCGCTGATTTGCTCTCCGAGGCAGAAAAGAATGCTGCATTTATCGACAGCATCATTGCTGAAGACGACGCATCCTGTTTTCAATACGATCCTCAAACAAAGAGGCAGAACGCCGATTGGCGGTCCACAAGCTCTCCGACGTCGAGAAAGGTCCGGCGACTGAAAACCAAAACGAAGACGATGCTGATAGTTTTTGTCTATGCCGGAGGCGTCATACACCACGAGTTCGTCCCACAAGGGCAGACGGTGAATCAGGAGTTTTATATCCGCGTGCTCCAACACATGCGTGATGCACTGCGACGCCGTCGCCCTGACTTATGCCATTTGGACAGTGGAGCCTTCTCCACGAATACACAAGGCCGCACACTGCCCTCAGCGTAACAAAATTTCTCGCCAAACACAGCATTACTTTACTTCTCCATCGGCCATGCTCGCCTGTCCTCTCCCCATGCGATTTTTTCCTGTTTCCTTATGCGAAGAGAGCCCTAAAATGTTGCTGGATAGGAAGCGTGGAGGCCATTCAAGACGCCACGACAAAAGAGCCGACAGCCCTGCGAGAAGGAGCGTTTTCCAACAGTTTCCAAGGACTCAAGAAGCGTTGCAAGCTGCGTATAGAGTGCAAGGGAGGCTATATCGAAGGGATGCTACACAAATGATTTGAATGTTAAACGCATTTTTTAAAAGAACCAAGTTTCGAAACTTTACGGACAAAAGTGTAATACGAGATGAAACACCCTTTGTAGCGAGTATGTAAGTATGCGTGCGTAAGTTTGAGGGAGGTGACCGTTTGGATGTAGCATGTTCTGTGTTGTAATGCTGTCTCCACGAACTTACAGAGGGCTGACAGAGAGGGCATTTGCTGTAAAATTTCATAATTCACCTCACAAAATGTTGTTTCAGCGAAAGTTGTGCATGCAATCTGTGGCAGGGAAAAAGCATACTGTTACAGTAGGTGCAAAATGTTCCAGGAAGGCTAGAATGTACGGCGGACTGAACCTTGTAGTGAGTTTTACCCAAATAAATAATTTTACATTGTTCTGGTAACGTTCTTGTGCCAGAATGAAGGCTGTTACCGCTCAGAGTAGGAAGCGCAGGGGCTCAATACACAGTCCCTTTCCTCTCGGTGGAACGTATCAAGTAAGCTCAATTGCCACTCTGTATTTCGTTTCAGTTTGAACACGTTGACCAATTTGTTACGATAACTCAGTAGAAAACCGCAATATCGAGTCGATTTATAGTCAGAAGGTTCTATCGGGCAGGTTGATTAAGATATCAAATGAAACTTGTAAAATATTTTTGTAAGAGATGGAGTTTCTTATAAGTTAGCAGCGACTCGGAACTTCATCGTGCGGAGAATGTCGGGAAGATGTAGTTTCGTATTTTCCTTAGCTGGTGTTTGCCCAAAAATGTGCAGTGATTTGTACGAATGTAACTTTTCTCGAGGGAAGCCCTCAAAAAATGTTTTGCTAGTTTTCATACAAGCCTAATACCAAACGTGCAATTGCGCTTAATTTGCTAAAGAACTGAAAAGCTTTGTATGAAAATAGTTACATCGGCTCCACAGCGATGACATAGTGATATGGCATGTGATTGCTCGCATGCTGCCGGTGCGGGGGGTGCGGGATTCGATCCCCAGCTGCCGCCTCGTACCCATTGGTGATACAATAGGCACAAGCTTTCCCGTGGTCCGGTGTTCGGCTTTTGTGGTTTCAAATGCTTGGGAAACTGGTCGTTGACACCACCTTCAGCTGCCGAAAATTCCTTGTGCTTTGGCGCTTTTTGACCACCTGCGCCATAAAAATGCATCGTCATCATCAGTTTAATCGGCACAGAGTGGAAAGCATCGTAGCTACGTTAGCCGAATATAGCCACTGTATCAGAATGCCACCACTATTGCGGGGCAGAGTCCGTGCTTTCGGCCGAACACCAGCAAAGCTAAATTCGACACCACATCTTAACGGCGTTCATACTCTGGGTGAAATGCTTTTTAGGACACTCCCATAGGCAGTAGTGCCATTTCTCTCTCTAGGAAATTTTGAGAAACTTTATGACGAGTGTTACCTGTTCTTTCGTCCTTTTTATTCTGGCGAGCGGGCCGGCGACTAAAAGCGCGCCGGTGTAATAGCAAGACGGCGTGAGCGGTGCGCAGCATCTTTTCGCACGCTTGCAACGATCTGGGAACTATTCACTAAGGCTGTACTTGAGGACATTGATAATTATTTAGGGCTCTTTAGCAGCTTTACTAGCCTGGAAATCTCTGGAACATTTTATAGTTCGCCCGGCACATTTTCACCTCGAAGAATTATGTAATTGATTCACGAAAAACATTTGAAAGCGTAGTCAGAAAGTTCCTGCTTTCATCCAAATGGAAGCCTGCACCATGCAGCGGAACATTTCACTTGTTGCAAATAATGTTGCTGCTCGATAATTTTAACACTTGCTACTGGATCCTTTTGTACCTTATCTTTAACTGAAATTTGTTTGCACTTCGTCCTTTCCCCTCTTTTCATTCTAAGATAAACCCAACATTTGTTTCTCTTCTGTGCACAGAAATGCGACTGATGAGGACATGTTGCCAATAATGACAAGCATTCTCCATTTTCCAGATGTATCTTTCTGCGCGCAGAATGATTCTCAAAAAACCAGAAGTACCAGTCTTGGACAACTTTGTTTTTCGAAGTAATATTTATTAGAAGAACTGCTTAATAGAAATTGCTTTTGGGCATGTAGGTCCGCTGTTCAAATGAAAACGTGTTTTATTTCAAGCGGTGGCCCCCAGTTAGGAAGTTATCGAACGATGCAGGAGTAATCTCAGAATAAATAATAAAATGCTCATTATCTACAACGCATAACGAACACTCGAATTCCGCGCAGGTTGATTTGTACTAGCTTGAGATCTCCTCTTCCCCTTTCAACAACTTTTCTGGTCTGCAGGGTAATCTCATTGGTGGAGGGGGCATAAAACACCTCATTTACGCTGTAGGTAAGTGTACAAAGGCACTGAAGGAGAGCACGCTTGCCTTCAAGGCGCTGAGCAAAGAGATAGCATTCGTAAAACGACCTTTTCGGCAAGTTGGTTGCATCCTCGAAACATAGTAGCGATAACAACGATTCAAAATCTTGCAGCACTGAATCGACGCATAGGGAAGAAAGTGGCGGCCGAGCAACAGGAGAGGTGCTTGCTTGAAGATGAAGATCTGTCTTTAGAAAGCAACTATTACGTGTAACGATAAGCTTGTCACAACGCCTTTGCAGAAGATGGCGACGCACTTTGAGGAACATGAACTGTCATTTTTTGAAGCCGACAAAGAAGAAGGTTTGGTGGTGTTACCAAAAGGTCTTTTCGGCGAGAAAGGCCTTGAGGCAGTGCAGAAGAACTTATCGCTTATAAAATGTCATCACACAATTTCAAAACAAATAATTGCTCACTTCTACGAAGATGTTGAAAATGACAAGTTGTCTAAGCAGATTGTCAATTTTAAAGGCAATGCGTTCGATATACTGTTTAGTGCCGAGGCGCATAAGGCAGGGGTACCATTTAGGACTATAGTAGGTGAAAATCGCACTTCGCAGTTGTGTGTAAGTCAGTTTATGTAAAGATCTTTGAAACAACTGCCCATCAGTGACCCTTTCTTCATAAAGAATTCTAAGGAGATAATTAATTTCCTAAAGACGAACCGCAACATTGGATTTGGCTTCTCTGCAGATGTAGCTGATCTTTTTTATTCCATACCTCACAATCTGACTTGGATCCCAGGCCACGCGGGGGTAGAGGGAAACGAAAGGGCAGACAGCCTAGCTCGAGGTGAAGCAATCCGAGCAGGACAGTCTAACGCCCCGGAGTTCCATCTGCAAGCCTGCGAGGGGGGATACGCAGAACTTTTAAACTTACACAGGGGGATCAGAATCAAATATCCACCACCACACAAAGCTCTGACAAAGGAGGAGGCCACCATCTGGCGTAACTACAGACAAACACCTTCTCCAACCTACACATACTCAACAAAATGTTCCCATCACAATACAGGGCCACCTGCCCGTGGTGCGGAGCCACACCCACACTTTATCACATTATTTGGGAGTGCGAACGCAACAAAGCATTCCAATAACACGAACACCCGAGTGCGGAGCAATGGGAGAGTCGTCTCACCAGCAGCGAGCTCACGGCCCAACGGGCCTTAGTGAGGCACGCGGGCGATGCAGCACGGCTCAGTGGAGCCCTGGAATAGGGGCCCACCCATGCTGAAGAGAAGACTCCGATCGCCAGCGCCAAGAACGAAGACGACGGAGCTTTCGAATCCGCGAATCTCTTGAATGGATCAATAAAAGTTTTCACTCACTCACTCCATACCTCAGCAGGAGCTCCCATCACTGAAACTGTGCATTGAAAATAGTGTCATTTCTATAATTCAGCTCGTATGACTGTTGGCAATTCTTTAACCCCTTTAGAATTTTATTTCAGAGGTACGGTTATTGCTTTTTAAAGCCAGGGCAGTTTAAAGAATAAAAGAATATTGCCGCGAACATTTGCAGTGTCTGTTCATTCTTCAAATCTACCGCCGCGCCGCTTTATCGCTTTGTTTGCGACGCAAGACGCGACTAAATTTATCTTGATTGATCGCAGCCAGGCAAAGCTGATTATACGTTGTTCCATAATGTTCTAGTACCTTTGCGCGCTTTATCTATAACGTTCGCTATCAGCTTTAAATTGAACAAGGCCGACAGCGGCGGGGATTCTGTTCGACGACCGCCGAACACGCTTGTCGCTTCGCCGCCGCCGAGTGTTTCAGTCCATTGTGGGCGCAAGTCAGCTCAATAAAGTTTTCTTGTAGAAGACTTTTTGTCCGTCTTCATCGCTCCTTCGACTGCAGTCACCACTTCGTGACATCTGGTGAAGGTGCTGGGTAGCCTTCCATGTTTCGGTCGCCCCCTTCAAGTCGTGACGCCAGCCCTCAGCGCTTCTCACCCGAGGACGAGTCAGCAACTCAGCGAGCCAGCCGACGTCTCCAGGGAGAGGAGCCTGATTCGGGACCCTGCCGGACCGCACCATACAGCGAAAAGACACAGCTACGATCACCGCAACCTCGCCGAAGATCTCGACACCGATCTTACTGCAGCAGCTGCGGGTGCCGCCAACTTTCAATGGATCCCTAGGCGAAGACCCCGAAGAATGGTAGGGCTAATTTGAGCGCGTGGCATCGTTCAACAAGTAGGATGGTCCGGCAAAAATTGGACACGCATTTTTCTCACTGGAAGGTTCCGCACGCACCTAGTACGAACACCACGAGTCGCCCCTAACGACATGGGAGCTATTCAAGAGGGAACTATTGAAGGCATTCACCACCGTCGTGAGGAAAGAAAAAGCCGAACGACTACTCGATTCCAGGATCCAGCTTTCGAATGAGCCCGTCCGTGGTTACGTCGAAAAGATGAAGCGCCTATTTTGCCGCGCCAACCCCGAGATGACCGAGGAAAAGAAAGTTCAGTTTTTAATGCGCGGCGTAAAAGAACAACTCTTGACAGCCTCGTCCGCCAGCCGCCAAAAACAGTCCAGGAATTCAGGCAAGAAGCCGGCACGATTGAGAAGGCCCTCGACGTCGGAGCTTGGCAGTACAATCGCCCTTCCTCTGCCTGTGCAATCTGTTCGGAAACGACGGCCACCACCTCCGACAACTTTCGGGAAGTTATCCGCGAAATGTTCACAGAGGAGCTACGCCGATTACTGCCATCCTCCCCACTGCCGCAAGCAGCGACTATGATGGATGTAGTACGGGAAGAAGTGCAACAGGCACTTGGCACCCCGAAGGCCACAGAACCCCAGGCCATAACCTACGCCGCTTCAGTACGCACTCCTCAGCCCCAACGACAACCCCTACTTCCTCCCCAAGATGAGCCACTTCTTCCACAACTTCACCTCCCAGCCCCCGCCCGCCCAGCCTATGACCGACGCTCAAGTCCCGGGAAATACGACGCCTGGAGGACCCCCGACAACCGGCCGTTGTGCTTCCATTGCGGCGAGGCCGGCCATATTCTTCGTCACTGCCGGTACCGACGTATCGGTCTTCGAGAATTTGCCGTTGACGCCCCACGACCACGCTTCGGCCAACGTCCGCAGGAAATCGACGAGTACCTGCGTCGAGAGGAGTACACGCCGAACCGCCTTTCGCGCTCACTATCGCCGTCAACCTCGCGCTTTGCGTCGACACGCCGCAGCTACGCAGCCGCGGTACAAGGAAGGTCTCCCAGTCCCCGTAGCGGAAACTAAAGACAGCAACCTCTGGAGGTGAGGTTGCTCACGAGCGAAACGCCGAAGATCCTCCACCGGCCACGCCCCATGAAGACGCTGCACCCGCAACGCCGCATAAAGGACCTACACTCGCTGCACCGACGCCGCACAAAATGACAACCCCGACAACGACGCAAACTGCCTTCAAAACGACGCCGCCACCCAGAAAAGCTTCGACCACACGCCCCACCCGCGACTCGCATACGCGACATGCAATGCAAGAGCCAGGACATCCGACTTAGAAGTGACTGTCGACGGCCGGAAAGTTACCGCCCTAGTCAACACAGGAGCCGATTACTCGGTGATGAATGGAACATTCGCTGCGCAGCTGATAAAAGTCACAACGGCTTGAGACGGCCCACAATTTTGCGCCGCAAGGGGCACCTCATTACGCCATCAGAACGATGCACAGCGCGAGTGACTGTCAAAGGACATACCTATCCTGCGACCTTTGTTGTGCTACCGCAATGCTCCCGCGAAGTGATCTTGGGCATGGATTTCCTTGATGAGCATCAGGCGATCATCGACCTGCGATCAAAGCTGATCACGCTTTCTACGGACGAGGCCATCCCTTCAATAAAAACTCTTGAAGATCACGTTGCCCTAAGTGTCCTGGAGGAAGAAGTGAGCGTCCGACACCGTTCAAGCGTCATCGTGACCGTAGGCGCCACGAAAGCAATTAAAGGGGCTGCGAAGGGGGATCTAATAAAGTTGCGGCATGCATGGGATATTGAAGCACGCCGCTTCACGAATAGTGTCCAGCAAAGACTTTTTAAATGCCCTGTGTAGAAGCTGAGTTATCTCTAGTTAAAATTTGAATTTCAGTGTCTTCGCGCCTTTCCTTCTCTCGTCACTTTTTTCAAGCTGGAAGGTAGGCGCTCCATCGCCGAGCCTCCTCTGGGAGCTGAGCTTACCGACCCGCCGGAGCTAAGCGGCTTATTGGCCGCGGCCGCGGTAGCTGCCTGACGTCTGAAAGAATCCAAGCAATGGGCAACTCTCACCTTGTCTAGGCAGATGCGGGGGACGGAGGAGGGTGCGAGCATGAAAATGTCGCCGGGAAGGGCTCGCGAACTTTGACGCGTGATTGTGGGTCGTCTGCTGCGTGTAGAAGAGTATTATTTGGCTCTGGTTTTCATGGCAACACAGTGCAGTGATTAAGTGAGTTAATGTGCTCTCCTCGGAAGGCGTTTCAGAGCCTCTTAAACTCTTAAGCCATCATCGAGGGGAACATGCAGTTGCATCTAGACCGAGGAATCAGCATCGCGAGAGGCATCGTACATTTCCGCAACGGCCAGGCCGAAGTACTGCTCTTTAAATTCAGCGAAGAATACAGGCACATTAACAGCGGAACGGTGATTGTTTTCATCGACGAAATATCCGACGTACAAGATTCCTTCGCCCTCTCTGACCCATCCGCAGAAAATTCGCAAGGCAAAAAGAACTCGTCCACTTTTGACATCAACCCAGCCCTACCCCTGAACCGACAAGACCACATCCGCAATCTGCTTCGAAGCTACAGCGAGTGTTTTTCGTCATCGCCGAAGGTCCGACAAACGCAAATTGCCAAGCATCGCATTATAACCGACCAGCACGGCCGACCTCTCCGTCAAAGCCCCTACTGTGTGTAACCGCGAGAACGACAAGCCATCCGGGACCAAGTGGAAGAAATGTTTCGCGACGACGTCATCCAGCCTTCAAATAGCCCATGGGCGGCAGCGGTTGTTGTAGTGAGAAAGAAAGACGGTGCACTTCGATTCTGCGTTGATTACCACCGCCTCAACAACATAACAAAGAAAGACGTCTACTCCCTCCCCCGCATCCACGACACACTGGACCGGCTCTGCACCGCCAATTGTTTCTCCTCGATGGACTTCAACCGCGGCTACTGGCAAATTGAGGTCGACGAAAGAGATCGCGAGAAGGCAGCATTCAACAATCCTCCGGATGGGCTCTTTGAGTTCAAGGTGATGCCATTTGGTCTCTGTTCCGCACCAGCGACGTTTCAGCGAGTAATTAATACAGTGCTGGCAGGCCTGAAGTGGCAAGTTTGTCTTGTATATTTAGATGACTTCGTTGTCTTCGCCTCGAACTTTGAAGAGCACCTCAAAAGCCTTCGAACAGTACTACACGCCATCAAGTCGTCTGGCTTAACCTTGAAAGCAGAGAAGTGCCACTTTGCCTACGAAGAGCTGTTGTTTCTAGGCCACGTCGTTAACTCCTTTTCCTGTCAAAACTTTCCTGTATCCAGTAATCAACCGCCTGTGTCTTGGCCACTCCCCCGTAGTAGGTATGTGCCAGCAACGTCTGAGGCCTTCCTTCCTTCCATTACCGACGATTTGTAAAAAGCTTTTCTCGCATCGCCAAGCCCCTGACCCAACTGACGAGGGCAGACATGCCATTTAAATGGGAAACGCCGCAAGCAGAAGCCTTCAAAAGAACTTCAGCGTCGTTTACAGTCCCCACCGATCCTTGCGCATTTTGATGAAAACGCCGATACTGAAGTTCATACCGACGCAAGCGTGGGCCTACGCGCCGTCCTCGTTCAAAACAGCGACGGGCTGGAGAAAGTCATCGCATACGCTAGCCGTTCCCTTTCCAAGGCCGAGGCTAACTATTGACAACTGGGCCCATTATCAGGGCTACGTCAAAGTTCCGCCTCTACGTGTACGGACGACCGATCAAGGTGGACAGCGATCACCGCGCGCTGTACTGGCTTGCCAATTTGAAGGACCCCTCTTGTCGACTCGATCGATGGAGTCTGCGTCTCCAGGAGTTTGACGTCACTGTCGTTTACAAGTCCGGACGCAAGCACTCTGACGCCGATTGCCTCTCACGAGCCCCTGTAGATACACCGCCGCCGGACGATGATGAGGACGCCTTCCAGGGACCCATCAGCCCCAGCTCTTTTGCCCAGCAGCAACGCTCGGACCCCGACCTAAAACGCCTCATCAAGCACCTGGAAGGCAAGGTTTCTTCACCCCCCGCTTCATTCAAGCGAGAACTGTCTTCCTTCTGTGTACAGATTGGCTTCCTTGTGAAGAAGATCTTCGCAGCGAACAAAACAGCGCACCTCCTTGTTGTACCTGCTTGCCTCCGCGAAGAAGTTCAACACACTTCACACGACGAGGCGACAGCTGGACATCTCGGGTTTACTCGCATCCTCCGCCGCATTCAAGACAGGTATTACTGGCCCCGACTGTCTGCCGATGTCGCACAATACGTGAACACCTGCCGAGATTGTAAGCGACGAAAGAACCCTCCCACACGACCAGCAGGGTTTCTGAACCCCACTGAACCTCCCTCAAGGCCCTTTCAGCAGATCGGCATGGACTTGCTTGGCCCTTTTCCAAAGTCAACGTCTGCAAATAAGTGGATCATCATAGCGACCGACTACCTGACCCGCTACGCCGAGGCGAAAGCCCTACCGAACGGAACAGCAGCAGAAGTCGACAAATTTTTCGTGGAGTGCATTCTTCTGCATTCGACACGGCGCCCCCGATGTGCTCATCACAGACAGATGAACAGCATTCATGGCGGAACTAACGCAAGCCATGCTGCGTTACAGCCAAACCAGCCACCAGAGGACAACTACATATCATCCGCAGACCAACGGACTGACCGAGCGCCTGAACAAAACCATCGCCGATTTACTCGCCATATATGTCGATGCCGAACGCAAAACCTGGGACGTCATCCTGCCTTACGTCGTCTTCGCGTACAACACTGCAGTGCAGAAGACCACCCAGATGACGCCTTTTAGGCTCGTCCATGACAGGGAGGCATAACCACACAGAACGCCATGCTGTCCAACGTTCCAGAAGAAGAGAACGTCGACGTTGCCGCCTACCTTCAACGCGCAGAAGCTCGAAGGCTTGCCCGATTACGGATCAAAGAGCGGCAGCGGACCGACGTCACAACCTACGAAGACGCAACGCGGAATACCAGCCAGGAGACCAAGTCTGGGTTTGGATGCCCATTCGCCGCCGTGGATTGAGTGACAAGCTTTTGCGCCGCTGTTTTGGCCCTTACGAGGTTCTTCGTCAGCTAGGTCAACTGGATTATGAGGTCATCACGACCAGAAGTTGTCCGTGTTATCCGTCTAAACCGCTATTATGCGCGCTAAAGAACGCTGCATTTCCACACTCTGTGTTTGTTTGCGGACGATCCATTTTAATTGTTGCTAGTCGCATAATTCGTTTTAATGCATCGGGTCGATGCTTCTTTGAGAGGGGAGTAATGCCGCGAATCTTTGCAGTGTCCGTTCATTCTTCAAATCTGCCGCCGCGCCGCTTTATCGCTTTGTTTGCGCACGCAAGACGCGACTAGATTTATCTCGATTGATCGCAGCCAGGCAGAGCTGATTCTAAGTTGTTCCAGAATGTTCTAGTAACTTTGCACGCTTTATCTAGAAAGCTCGCTATCTGCTTTAAATTGCGCACGGCCGACAGCGGCGGCGATTCTGTTCCAAGGCGGATTTAAAGTGTACATCTACCTTGTCTGTTCGACGACCGCCGAGCATGCTTGCCGCTTCGCCGCCACCGAGTGATTCAGTCAATTTTGGGCTCAAGTCCGCCCAGTAAACAGTTTTCTTGTAGGAGACCTTTTGTCGTCTTCATCGCTCCTTCGATTGCAGTCACCACTTTGTGACAATATGCACTGGGGCGTGCGTAGCACTCTTTTACGAAAATTTTTTCAGCCAACAATGACCACATTTTATCCACAGTTTTTAACCCGGACGAAAACTTTAAGTGTGCCGATACTTTGAAGATTTTTTTTATTGTTTTGGACAAGTAGAGGCCTTTACACTACTGCGCTACTGTGATAGAATTTTAAGCTATTTTTTAAGCATGGAAAGAAACTGACCTTACCTTTTGGAACACCGAGTCAGGATGGCCTTCAGTTTTTACATTTAGGGTAGGGCGGGGTAAAATAAGACATGGGGCAAAATTAGACATGTCTCGTCTAGCGACATCTAGCGTAAAATATTTTAGGTTAAGTAGGTTTCTTAAACCAGCATTAGATTCCACTAAGTGTCCACTAAACGTATGTTAAAAATGGCGGGAATCTTGCGTTGCCCATTTCCGGAAAAAATTCTGGAGCGACTTTCTTGGAGTGGCTGTCCCGCCAAAGAGGTGCGAAATTCTGACGTCCCGTTTCGTTGGACCTTTGCATCAGTGTAGCCGTGAACTACTGCGACAAGTTACGTATTTGTGTTGTTACTGCATCTCCTTCCATAGCTGTGGAAACAAATACAGTCTCCTATGTGGTAATCTGAATAACCATAAAATTGATTGAGTAGGAGCCTATGGAAGGGGCAAAACGCAACAGTTCGTCGCTCGGAGCAAGCAATTGAAGTCTCTTTTCGCGCAAAATGCGTTCTTTAGCTCGGATTTTTTGTCCTGTTTTCTAGAATGCCGCGCACGTGCAAACGAAAGACGGCGAGGACTGCATGGAGCGGGGCCAATATGAAGAAGGCTGTAGAAGGCGTGCGCCAGCGAAAACATTCTATTCGCGCTGCACCGAGAGCCTTCTCTGTGACTGAGGATGCCCTTCAACGGCGAAAAAAATGACTGGAGACGCATGGTCCATACGTGCTTTGCAAGAAGCAGCTTGGATCAAACATGCAAGCTACAGCCACTTGACGTAAGCTTTTCAAATCCTTGATAGCTGCCTACAACAGCCCATGCCGGGAGTGGCTGCTGAGCAACATTGGGAGTCGCATCACGATGGAGAATGTAGGTGAGCTGGTAAGCAAAGCCTTTGAACGATCAGGAAACATCAGTAACATAGCCAATGTATTGCGGAAGTGTGGTGTTTGGCCATTTTCTCGCGTGCCGCTGGATGATCCTGTGTTCGATGAAGCGCCATTGGCAAGCACAGCGGGACATCAGACTTGCGGTTAACGCCAAGAATCCCGCGCTAACTGCTCCCCGCCTACTTCTGCCGAAGACAATGAACAGCCCGCTCATAATGACACGACCTTTCAAGTTCTGTCTCATGTGCCTGCTATAGAAAAAGCAAAAATAGGGAAGTCGGAGGCAAGCAACCGTTTTGACCTCATCGCCTTACAAGGCGAAGCTAGTTGCACCAAAACCTAGCAATAAGTCAGGTATGGCCTGAAGAAAACGAAGCGGGAAATCGAACGATAGGGCTCTTGGTAGCAGTGTTCTGTCGCAGAATATCGCACTGAAAAGAAAACGTTCTGCGAAGCGATTAACAAGCAACAAATGTGAGTGGGAGTGTCTCGTGCGCAAAGAATTATGGGGAAACACAGCGCCTCGTTCTGTGTGGATCAAATTCACGATGTGTCACGTGTGGGCTCACGAAGAGTGTGCAGAGCCCCATGGATTGTACTTCAAGTGCTCCAAGTGCAATAACTGATTTTGTTTGGTTTTTACAATGTCTCGTTTTGCCCCACCTTATGTCCCGTTTTCCCCCGTGGGTCAGGGCAAAATGAGACAAATATCACTTTTTTATATTTGATGAATATTCATAGTCTTGATGTAGCAAGGTTTCGTAGTTTTACTGAGCACTTAGCTAAGATGCCAAGGAAGGCTCCTGTACAACGTTTTCGGGTTTTGAAGTAAAAAAGTAAAAACAGTATGAGTTTGCAAATTTTTATCTCGTTTTACCCCGCCCTACCCTACCTGTCAAGTTTTGAGGAGACCGTGTGCATTATGAGTACACCCCTCGTGTTCAAAAACAACTCTTGCGTTATGATTCGGCACATTCAAACTAATAAATCAAAACATAACTTGCGCCTTGAATGATCATTAGAAATCGCGCGTTAATGAAATACGGGCCATTTTTGATAACCAACTCGCAATAATTTCGGCTTCAGGCTCTCCTTTGTCGATCGTGACGGCTGTGGCTGAAACCATCTTGAAAAAAGTGACGGCACACGCAACCAGCCTGAAGACGAGGCAAAATGAAAAGACATTGCTACCGGAAGTTGCTCCCTATTTGCAGGAAGTGGCGCACAACATGAAGAAAGTTGTGAGCCGGTTTGGTGTACCGCTTGTATTTTTCGGCTGCAGTTAAGCTCTCCGTACTATGCCCTTGTATCTCCGATAAGGAGACTGGAATAAATGGACGCGGAAAAAACCATACCAGGCCCTATGTGCATGGTGAATCAGGAGTTATGTACGAAATACCAATGTCGTGCGGAAAGACCTATCTCGACAAAACAGGCCGCGAGAGGGCACGAACGATATTTGCACTTAGCTAGAATTTTAGTTCAAATCAATAGTTCAAATGCACCTAGTTCAAACCTTGATTTGCACGAAGATGTGCACTTCGTTGAGCTTTGCAGGGCTTCCAAAAAGGGTGCGCCGCATTGGGACAGTGCAAACGGTCTAGGCAAAAGAGATTAAAAAAAACTCGTGAACTGCTCAAAGTGTACAATATGCACAAGCCAAACCATCGCTTGTTTCGGGTAAAACGTCTAATTCTGATCTTTATAGGAATACTGAAGCATCGCCTACACAGTCATTGTCACGGGTTTTAACGTCCCGAAGCGACTCAGGCTATGAGGAACGGCGTATAGTGAAAGGCGCCGGAAATTTCGACCACCTGGGGTTCCTTTACGTGCACCGACATCGCACAGTACACAGGCCTCAAGAATTTCGCCTCCAACGAAGTTCGACCGCCGCGGCCGAGGTCGAACCCGCGTCTTTGTGGTCAGCAGCCGAGCACCATAACCGCAGAGCCACCGCGGCGGTTTCGAAACAAGAGATGTTACCTACGGTGTGTACCGGCTGTAGGTTTGCCTTTGGCATGTGCCACATTTCAGTGTTTCTGTGCGCGCATGGGTGACGCAGCATTTATATTCATCAGTTGTTGCAATAAGACATTTCTGAGCGCAGCGTTCGCGAGTGTGAGTTTCCTTCCTTTTGTGAATGTTTTCTTTGGGGGAGCTGTTGTTATACAAGTTGTATCTCGAAAGCAGTATAGCCGCGCTTGCAAAGGTACTTTATGGGGTTAAGTTCACGTTTGAAGGAGCTCTGAGAGGGGCTCTAATAAAGTTGCGGTATGCTTGCGATGTTAAAGGACGCCGCGTCACAAATGTCCTCCAGAGAAAAAATTTTTTTGATGCGCTTCGTAGAAGCTGAGTTATTTGTAGTCAAAATTTGGAATTCAGCGCCTTCGCGCCTTTCCCTTTACTCTCGTTACTTTTTGCACGCTGAAAGGTAGGCGCTGCTCCACCGGCTCTGCCGCCGGAGGAGGAGCTTGCTGACCCGCCGGAGCTACGCCGCTTATTGGCCGCGGCCACGGTAGCTGCCTGACGCCTGAAAGAACCAATAGCCATCTCTGAACTGGTATCCGCAAATGCGGTGCGACGGAGGACGGTGCGAGTATGAAAAAGTCGCCAGAAAGGGCTCGCCAACTTGCGCGCGTGATTGTGGGTTCTCTGCTACGTGTGGAGTGTATTATGTATTTGGTTCAGGTGGTCATGATAACACAATGCAGTGATTGAGCGAGTTTATGTGCTCCGAGGTGTTTCAGAGCCCCTTTAATACAATCTGCTCCCAAGAACTTTTTGTGTAATAAATCGACCCGGCACTGATTGAGGTTTTCTATTGTATTACGATAATGAATTGGCCACCAAGTTCCTACTGAAACCCAATATAGAGTGAGAATTGAGATCCAGTTGAGCTCCCTCGATATATTTTATCTTGTGGAGTCCACTCACTATGCTTAGTGGTAACTTAGCAGTAACAGCCTACATCTTAGTTCGCTGTAAAAATTATTTCTTTGTGGAAAAATAATAAAATATACAGTCCGCCATGTAATTTAACATTCCTGAAGTATCGCGCGCGCACTTCAACGATACGCTTTCAAGCTTCCACGAAACCAACAACGTATGCGCAGTAAAACGCAGAGCTGATCTTGTTGGTACAACATACTTAAAAAAAAACTGCGCAGTGGAAGAACGACAAGCAAGTAGACGGGAAAAGTGCTTTTCCTTCGTCCATTGAGCTGTTTTTAAAGTATGCGTAGCATCTGATTAACTAGCATTTTCTAACAGGAGTCACCAAATTTTCCAGCACACTGGGAACAGCAAATAACAAGCTCTTAGAGACGGCATTAAAGCATACATCCCAAACAGAATTTGCTTCGTTTGGGGGGTCAAGGTGGCCTAGAATTCGGCTTGAGGTGCGATATAGTAACGCTTCAATTAGTAATTGCATGTATACAATGTTTAGCTATTATTTATTTGTGGTTTTATTCCTATGCCATAACACATAGGGTTTTGTTTGCCTACCAGACTCGGTATACAACTGTCCCCGGATGGGTGCTCGTTAATTGGGGTCGGAGTATACATAGCGGAAGGAATGTACACATGTATAGCGGTCCCATTACGGGACAGTTTTCCTACCCGTTTTCGGATGTTTCTTGGTGAGGGGGGAAGTGGGGAAGGGATTAGAGGGCGCAACTAATTTTATTAGCCGCGATCTTGGATTCGAGAATCCGAATATGCCGCCATTTCGTCCTCTGACGTCATAATCCCATACTTCCATCTCTATCCACCATATTGTACCGTGACGTCATCATTGGCACGTGCCTGATGGTTGCTCCTACAATGCTATTGTAGATGGCGCTACAAGTCTCAATGCGAAATTCGCTGTTTTCTGAATGCAGCCACAGATGGCGCTGTGATCAAGGGTGGTAGCAGACCCCAAGAAATCTAGAAATATGATGAGTAAGAGCTAACGCTCTGAACATGTATGTAGACTGTCCACACATGGAATATACTCGTAAATCGCAGGCGCCAGAGACCTGTTTAGCGAAGAATGTAGTCTCGCGGTAAGTTTCCTCCGATAGTGAGATGAAGAAAACGTCAAAGAGAGAAAGGCTGTCTCTCTCAAGAGAGGTTTCATACTCGGCGTCCGAAGACTCCTCCTTTCGTCTAGTGCGGAATACAGTGGCGCTCGTCGTAGCGGAAGTCCTTCACTTCAATATTATTTCGCTTTCTTTCGTTCGCTGCGCTTCGTGCTAATGAAAATCTAATGGTGCGTTATACACCCTCTGTTCTGCGAAAGATAGGATTTGGATTATCTCTGCTAAGCATAGCTGAACGCCAAGTGCTGTTTCCATATAAACGTAACGTCAGAAACGAGACATTCAAAGAAGTGCTTTCATCAAATAGTCGTCTTTAACTGACGGGAACTCCCCTTTAGCATTGATCGGCAGAATATTTCTCAGGATAGCTCTGAGTATTTGTCCGACTCTTTCGAATGTAATATTTTTGAATACCGTCTAGTTCTAAGTGAGTCAGAAGACTTCTTGAGAGATGAGACAGACTCGTGGCTTCATATTTGTACTGTAATTTTCGGTGTACAGCCCGTATGGCTCGATTTTTGCTGAAAAAGAACAATTTTTTTATTAGGTTTTCCGCACCTCCTGCATTTTGTTCCCCTGGCTTGCCTGCTAAGTAATTTGCTGTATAAAAATGGTTTTCTTTTACATGCTACTGTCTGCTGGAGGCAATTTGCACAGAGCGGTAGTAGGCAGAACGCGTGGCGGTGGCGTGGCCGAGTGGTCTAAGGCGCTGGTTTTAGGCACCAGTCCCTTGGGCGTGGGTTCAAATCCCACCGCTGCCAGCACTTTTTTTTGCTTCATCATGTTTACAACACCCCTGTAACACGGGCACTTTCAAAGGCTGTCGAGTCGAGAGCCTTCCAGATTTTCAAGGACCTTCAAAACTCGAAGTATTTGTGCTGCTGCTACACGTTAAACTCGATCGCCGTCGAGAGTTTCCATCATCTCACACCTAGATGTTACGCCGCCAATAATTTTGCAGGGATGCTAGCAGTCAGCTTACAAGTTTAACCTGGAAATGTTAAAAAACACAATGTTTGTTCCTTACAATTATCTCTTGAAATGAACTTCGTTGTTTTGGACAAGGTGATGTAGCATTCAAGCACTTTTGATGTAGCAGGTGTTGGTTGTTTTGTACCGCTGGCAACGATGGTATTATGCTTGCTGCAGTGTTTTAGCCCAACCTGTCTTTTTTTTTTTGGAAAATAAGTTGTATACTTTAAAGTCCTATGTTTTTTAGGGATATTGCAGTAACATTTTTCCCGAGTGCGTTGCTGTGTGCGCTCCGCGTCTGAGTGTACACGAAACCCCCGCTCGAAGGCCCTCGAGATCACGATAAAGTTCCGCGGTGCTCCTTTAACACGATAAACTATTGACTCGATGGCCATCGAAGCACCCCGCGTAGCAGCGCTCGATTGCTCTTTGAGCCGATATATACTAAGGGTCATTCCGAGGGACTTCGAAATGACCGTGCGACGGGGGTATAAGCTAGCTTGGTGTACCATACGTGGCCATCTCTTGGGGTATATGATCCCACGTTATAGGCAAAGAGGAGTCAAGATTGCTTCTATGATGCTTGAATATAAAGGCTCATTTGTCGAGTTGGGGTTGCCGAAAAATACTGAAAAAAGATAAGGAAGATAAAGGCAGAGCTAAAGAACACATTTTGGCTAAGACAGCAGATAGTTGTGAATGACAATGTCATCACAAGTCCAAAAGAAACAGCGGCACACTTGAATTCCCATTAATTCTTGAGCGTTAAAGGGGCGATGTCCTGAATATTAGGCGTGTTATAGTCGGGTATAACTCAAGAACGAAGTGCCAGATGCCCCTCAAAGGAATAAATTGCGCTAAAACGTTTTGGCAGGCGAGTTGGTTAAACATTCTGTATCGAACCGCGCCAACACAGACAATCACAAGAGCCGCCGCGGTGGCTTAGTGGTTACGCCGCTCGGCTGCTGGCCTGAAAGACGCGGGTTCGATCCCGGCCGCGGCGGTCGAATTTCGATGAAGGCAAAATTCTAGAGGCCCGTGTACTGTGCGATGTAAGTGCACGTTAAAAAACCCCAGGTGGTCGAAATTTCCGGAGCCCTTCACTACAGCGTCCCTCATAGCTTTAGTCGCTTTGGGACGTTGAATGCCTATAGAACCAAACTAAACCAAACAGACAATCACAAGAGACGAGGAAACGGACGGGCACAGCGTTGTGTCCGTCTATTTCCTCGTCTCTTGT